>NW_004955469.1:6971533-6986270 GCF_000276665.1 Chinchilla lanigera
TGACTATCATCAAGGAATCAAATACTGTAATAACAAACGCTGGTGAGGAAAAAAAAATCCTACATTGTTGGTGGGAATGTAAACTAGTACAACCACTATGGAAATCTGTACAGAGATTCCTCAAAAGACTAAAACTACAAATTCCATTTAACCCAGGTACTCCCCTCTAGGTAACTTCCTGAAAGAGTTAAAGACCTTATATTACAGTGATACATGCTTACCCGTGTTTATAGCAGGGTAATTCATAATAGCTAAATCTTGAAAGTAGTTCATCAACAAATGAATGGATAAAGAAAAGGTAACTATACACAATACAGTACCACTCTGTCATGAGGAAGGATAAACTTGAGTCATCTGTAGGAAAGCGGATGCACCTTCAGACCACAATGATCAGTGAAATAAATCAGACACAAAAGCCTAAACATCATGCAAGCTCTCTGATATGAGAAACCCAAAGTACAAATAAATTAAGAACAAAATAAAAGATAGAGAAAATGAAACAGGAAGACAGATCTTTTGCAAATGGGAAGGGGATCAAGAGATGAAGATTGGGGGTGAGGGGACATAAAAATTACGATGTGTCCTGTACATGTACCAACTACCTACAATGAATGTATTCACTATGTATCACAAACATGTACTAATTTTTAAAAACTATCCTTGTATGTTTAAAATAAATCCATTTCATCATAAAAAGTTCTCTAGCCTAGCTAAGTGGTGACACAGGCATCTTAAAAATTGCCCAGAGCCTGGTGGGACCCTGTCATGGTGTAAAAGATCAGATGTGCACCAGGGCCTTTATGAAGCCAGGGAAGGGGGGCGGTTCTTTAAACACTTTCAAGCCACAGTAGGTCCTCAGGAAACTTGGGGTCCAGTGCTCAGAAGAAGGGGACAAATATCATGGCCAATAATACTGGCTCTTTGCCACAACAGAGGCCAGGAAAACTCTTCTAAAATCTGCCTTGTTGCTGGGCATAATGGTGTATGACTGTAATCTCAGCACTCTGGAGGCTGAAGCAGGAGGATGGTCACAAGTTTGAGGCCAGCATGAGCTACACAGTGGGTTCAAGGCCAGCCTGGACTATATAGCTAGACTTTATCTCAAAAAAAAACCAAAAAAGAAAGAAAGGGAGGGAGGGAGGGAGGGAGGAAGGAAGGAGGAAAGGAAGGAAGGAAGGAAGGACAAAAGGAGGGAAAGAAAAGAAAAACAAGAAAATAATAATAAATAAAATCTGCCTTGTGAAATGGAGGAGTCCAAGGCTCAGCACAGAAGCTTCTAGATCTCAGTAAGAGGGAAAAAAAGCCCGAAGACAGAGGAAGCTGGCACCCGTCAGCTCAAAGACTCCACATGTACCGTTGAACACTACCATCTAGAGAGGTGGATAAGGCCTGCTCCGGTCCACACACAGTGATCCCCAGTGCGGCAATGTTAGGGCCCAGAGGTGGGGCTGGAGAGGTGCTGGAGGATGAGGGGTAACCCACTGACACATCCAGAGCCGCTGAGTGGGCCATCAAGAGGAGGGCTCAGCCGGAGGAAGCAGTTCCCTGGGAGGCATCTTGGGAGCTGTCTTGTGTCTGATCCTTCCTCTTTGGCTTTTTCCCTCTCTCAGCTTCCTGGCTGCCATGAGGTAAGCAGTGAGCCTGTGCCATACACTGCCGCCAGGGTGCTTCTGCTTCACCACAGCCCTACAGCAAAGGAGCCAGCGGACCCAACTGGAACCTCTGACACCAGGAGGAACACACCTTTCCTTCTCCAAACTGCTGCTCTCAGCTATTTGGTTACAGCGACAAAGAGCTGACTAACACAAGGCCCAACAATGGGGTTCCCTCCAGGCTGAGCTCCAGGGCAGCACCCAAAACTAAAGCTCCGTCCACCTCTGTGGCAGGGTCTATGAAAACAATTTCGGTAAATCCAGAGCACACAGGACTTCAGGAACACAAAATGACATGGTCCCCACAGCAAAGGATCAGAGTATTTGAAGAAGCAGAGATAAACCCATAGATGACAGGAAATTGGTGGGTATCATCTCAGAAGACCTTTGAAAAGCACTTGAGAGGAATTCAGACCAAAACCCATTTACAAGGCTGAGTCACAAGAGACCCAGGGGGACCATTCTGTCCTGGATTAGGCTGGAGCAGAGCCAGTAAACAGACAGCACGGACTACAGGCCCTTCTCCAGATGGAGAAAGGTAAACAGGGGGAGCCCCGGGGACTGGGTGTTTTCCCTCTTCCTAAGTGACTTAGAATGAAGTAAGGAAGAGGAGTGGCTCGCTCGTGGGGGAGGGAGGTGGGGCTGCAGGATGGGCCCCACCTGCTCTCGGGCAGAGCACAGTGGGTACTCAGAGCCAATCTGCAGTTGAATGGTAGGGGTCAGGGTCAGGGGACAGGGCACGAATGGCACAGAAGAGTAAAGGAATTCAAAAGAAACCAATCGGTGCTTTTCATTTGAGAAAAGAACACAGGGAGTCCCTGCTACTACTTGGGCAATACCTATCTGTGAAGAGAAAAGTGTACATTATAGAAAAACAAACAGAAAGCGGGGGAGAAGGAGGTCGAGGGCAAGCACAGAAGACACTTGGGAATGTGAGTCCCCAGCAGTCACAAGCAGCCCTCTGACTGACGGCCAGGACCCACGCATGGCCAGGCCGGGGAGCAGACACCAAACCCTGGCTGAGAAAGCCCGGGGAGCCCCAGGCAGCCTGCCCTGGCTCCTCTCCTCCTGGGCTCCCCACCCAAGCCCCCACCCAAGCACCTTACCTGCTGCTGGCTCTGCTCCTCCAGGTTCATCTTCACCTCCAGCGACTGGCGGGCCTCCAGGAAGGCCTTGCGGTGCTTCCGGTCAGCCATGTAGTAGGACATGATGCCCACAATGATGGCGCACAGGTAGAGGAAGACATTGGCCAGGATCTGTACCCAAGGAGGAAAAGAGAAAAGGACAGTGGTGAAACGCATCCCCGGGAAAGAGGGATGGGGGAGGTGGATGGTGACCACGATCGACTTGGAGATGCGCATGCCGCGGGAGGAGCCCCAGAGCTCTGACCTGGATGGGATATTTAGGTCCCTGCCCCACCAGCCACAGATGGGTGAGGCCCTTCCGAGAATGCAGCTGTGGGCCTGGAAGAGTGTGTGGGTGTGAGTGTGAGTGAGTCTGTGTGTATGGCTTGGCTGAGGGGAGGCTGCTCTCCTTCCTGCTGCACACCATAGCCAAACCCCTCTCCTACACGGTGGGCGCAGGCCTCTGCCACCCATTCATCCACCCACTCATCTGCTCAGTTAGCATTTACTGAGCCTGGACTTACCAGGTGCTCTGAGATGCTCTGCTCATTTGTTGCTATGCTGTTTCTTTGGAGCTAACTGGACCTCATGAGAGCTAGACTACATTCCCTGGCCTCAGTGAGCCTGCTCCAAGCAGGGTCTGCTTCCTGGTCAGGCCTGTCCTGCTTCCCTGGTGCAGCTCCACACCTCCCCACCCCAGCTCCTGTGATCCTGCCCCGCAGGAACAGACGCCTCCTGTGAGGTTTCTCCACATAACACTAGAGTGGCAGGAAAGGAAGGAGAGCTGAGAAGTATTTCTAGGTACAGCGGACCCTTGCGCTATGACAGGCCCCACATACAGACAGTTTGGGTTACAGACAGAATTTTAGGGTTAACTTACGACCAAAGTCTTGGTTTATCTGAGACCCCTAGTGTTCCAAAAACATAAAGTCATGAAGAATAGGCTAAGGGTCATGTGGAGATCAACACAAAAGCCTGGGTAGTAACAGTACTTTTTGTTGAGTGGATTTGGAAGACTTTCTGTCCAACTGTTAAGAAATACTTAGAGAACAAAGGTTTACCACTCCAGGCTCTCCTCATCATGGATCATGCTCCTGCTCACCCACAAGATTTGGAAGAAGAACTGACTGAAGAATTCCCACCACTCTCATTTGAGTTCCTCCCACCTAATACAACTCCTCCACTGCAGCCTATGGACCAGCAGGTTATAGCTAACTCGAAGAAGCTGTACACCAAGGAGCTGTTCCTGAAGTGCTCCTGAATGGTCGCAGATACAGATTTAACCCTTAAAGAGGTCTGGAAGGAACATTACAACATCCCTTCCTGTGTGGGTTAATTGAGAAATCCTGGGCCAATGTCTCTCTCAGGACACTGAGAACTTCCTAGAAGAAAGTGTGGCCTAAATTATACAGGGGAGAGACTTTGAAGGCTGTGTAGAGGAGCCTGTGGCTTCAATTGATCCTGTGGTTGATGACACTGTCACTACAGCAGAGTCCATAGTCTTGCAGGTAGATGGTGGTGATGTTGAGGAACTGGTGGAGGAACACTCAGGAATTATCTACAGAGGAACTTCAGCAACTTCTGGCTGAGCAACAGAGAATGGCAGCTGAGGAGCTCTCTGAAGAGCAAGAGCAGTAGCAACAATCAGTGCAGGGAAGTGCTTCTGAAATAAAGGAAATCCTGAAAAAATGGATGGAAGTACAGACATTTGTAGAGAAGACCCACTCAGACAGAAAAAGCCAGTTGTGTTGACTTGCTTAGTAACAGTGTCATGTCATACTACAAAACAGAATTAAAGAAAAGACAAAAAAGACAACCTTAGACCAATTTTTAGTTCTGAAAAGGTTGAGACCTAGTGAGCCAGAAGCAGGTCCTAGTGGGCTACAGACTCTCCCAAGGAGAAAAAGGACAGCAGAGAGCCAGATTCCTGACATTCTTATGGAAGGGGACTCTCCTTCCAAACAGAAACCACCTTCCACTTCATCCTCCTTTCCTACAAGCCAAAGATGTCAACTTGAATGGTGAGAACAGTCTGAAATTGTTGTTTCTGGTAAACTAGGCACATTTTATAACTTTTTGGTGAATATATTAGTAAAATTATTGGTGTTTCTGGTAAATTATGTACATTATACAACCCTTTTTATTATAACAATAAAAGGGGTGCTTTGGGGGTCTGGAATGCATTATGAGTATTTCTTATGAGAAAAATAGTCTTGACTTACAACCAACTTGAGTTACAACCACTTCTTGCAAACAAATTGAGTGTGTAAGTCAAGGGTCCACTATACTAGGAATTGAACCCAGGGCCTCACACCTGCTAGGTAAGAGCTCTAGTGCTGAGCTACAACCTTATCCCTTTTTAAACTTTTATTTTTAGACAGGGTCTAGGTTGCCCATATTATAGGCAGCTACATTAGGTAGGAATATTATAGGCAGTCAGACAGGGTTAGGCCCTCAGAAGAGTCAGTGCAGAAGATGAGAACATATTACAACTCTGGGTAGAGGCGCATTCACTGAAAGCCAGGCCTCAAGACAAAGATGAAGTGACTATACCTGCTTCCCCAGGGATAAACAGCAATGAATGATATTCTAATAGGCAAGATCGTCTGCATGGGAGACCAAGACCTTGACCCATCCCTTCCATGTTTTTCCCATGCTCAATTGCTACAGGGCTTGCTTCCCCACTGGATAAATATTAACTAAGCAACTATACTTGTAACCCTAATGGCTGATCATTGTTTTGTCCCACCTTACCTACCTTGTGATTTTGCTCTATAAAAATCCTTTAAGAATTGGGCTCATGGGCAACCCACTTTCCGGGTCCCCTTCTGGCTCTCTTAGAAGCTATCTCTCCCTCAATAACTACTTCCTACTCTTAACCTCCGCTGTTCCTTAGAATTCATTCTTCGATTTTGAGGAACACCAACTCAGCATATCGGACATCTAGCAGATTGGGAATTATAATATTTCCCTTATATTATTTGGATTATTTGGAGGTCCTATGTCATCCCTACATCACCAAATTGTCCTCAAACTTGTGACCCTCCTGCTTTCTCCCCTCAAGTAGCTGGGATTACAGGTGTGTGCCACCATGCCTATCTTGAAAAATTTCTTAACTTCTGCCCCCAACAGAAGACAAGCTTGATCCAGCAGGAGTACAATGGATTCTGGGGTCACTGAAAAATGTGGGGACGTCAATCTTTGATTTTTTTAACATAATGGTTTAATAGATAGTAACAGACTAGGTTCCAATATGAATTTTCGGGGTTCTCCTGGTTATAACACACCTCCTCTCCTAATGAAAATAGTTTTTGAGTTTCTTCAGGGCTGATGGGTGGCACCTGAAGGACCCACCACCACTACACCTGGCAGAATGCTCCTGTAGTGGCTGTGCATGGTCGCCAGTGCTGAGCCCCTGGGTGCTCGACAAGGGTCCCTGGATAATGATTAACAGGAGGTGTGGTGTCGGTGCTGGTCACAGCCACCCCATGCTTCTCTGAGGGTTGCTTCTAACATCTACTGCCCTGTCAGACTCTTAGGCCTGGGCACGCCAACTCCTTACACTACTGCGGCAGGGAGGGGACATGCGGGTCATTCCAAAGTTCTCCACGACATGCCCAGCACCTTTGCCTCAACCCCCTCCACCAGGAGCCGGCATCAGTGGTACCTGGGCCCCTCAGTAAACACTTGGTCATGTAAAAAGTGGCCAAGTATGTCCAGTGAGGTGAATCAGACCATCCAGACCATGTTGGTCTCAGAACTAACGTGAGGGTCCAGCATCCTCCAGTGCCCGGAGGCTCCCCTCCTGCCAGCCATGTGGCCTTGGAGACTCATCTGCCCCCAGGCTCACAGGGCTACGAAATGGGGCAGGGCTGGGTGACAAGAGTGGGCTTGTGTCCCGTGCCTCCTCACTGTACAGTCCAGCAGCCACGAGGCTGCGGCTCCGGGCTTTTGGCAAAGAACCTGAATGCAGAGGCCGAGGCCCTGGGCCCCTGCACACCTAGGCTCCGCCTGCCAATCTCAACACCCCTGGACCAGACGGGCTGGCTGCCCTAGGGACACAGCGAGGTCTCTAATCCTAGCCCTGCCCACAAGCAGCCTGGGCTGGGAAGAGCTCTGTGCTACAGCATCACCTCGCCCCTGCTGGCAGCCCCGCCCAGCCATGCCATGGGGACAGGAGGGCCAGGCCCTGCGATGATGTGTACAGCGCTTACAGCTGCTCCTTCTCAGGGTAGCTCCCTATGAACCCCAGACCTGCTACACAGAGGATCAGAGAATGACCCCTGCCACTCAAATGATAACCCGAAGAATGTGCAGTAAGGATCCAGGTCGGCTCGGGCGTGCTGGCCCTCTGTGTAGGACAGTGCTTCTTTTCAGCGTTTGCGATAAAAACTGTTTTCAGGCTTCTCGTAGGCACACACAGCAGGGAACACGAGTTCAGGAGCCCTCGCTGCTGGGTGCCCTTCTGTGCACAGAGGGGCACTGCCTCACTTTCAGGCTCCGCACTGGCACTGCCTGGTCTCCGTCCACACCACTTCTGAGGGCATAGGGTGGGCCTGGGGGAAACTTGGTCCATGGAGGCCTAGGAGAGGAGGCAGGAGAGGCTGGATGGGTCCCTTCACAGTCATGCTGGCCTGGGACATCTGGCTGCAGGCATGTGGGAACTCGAGTCAAGACCTGTTTCCGCACCATTCTCAGGAGTCCAGGCCCTGGGGTTCTCAGAGCACCTGTGGAGGGCGCTCAGGGTGCTGCTGTTCTGTTCCATCCCCACTATGGTTGGGAGGCCTGGAAGGAGCTTGGCAGCCTCGGGCCCAGGTAACAAGCAGGAGCTCAGCCAAGTCCCCACTGCCAATGCTCAGCTCCAATTCAGGGCCAGAATCCAACAGGTAATGCTGCCAAGCCACAGAAACCCCACAAACCTCGGGGAGCAGGAGTCAGCATAGGAGAGAAGCTTCAGGATGAGCAGGTGGAGTTGTGCTGACAGGGAGGAGGGCTCACAGGACAACAGGGGCACAGGGCACCAGGTGTGCAAACACTCCAGGTGACACCGATGAACAGCCAGGGCTGGGAACCAGCTCTCCCGGCCTTCATCCCCTTGCCTGTGATGTCACCTTAACATCACAGCGCTATCCTCCATGCAGGCACACACACAGCCTCATCTTGCTTAGGGAGGTGACATTATTTCTATTTTACAGTAGAAAGAATTGCAATAAAGCAAAGTTTCAATACTTCAGGACATTTTTCCCCCACTCAAATCTTAATCTGTGACTCAAAACCCATCCTGATAGCCCTACCTTTTCCCAGAAAGGACACTAGACATCTCGTAAACTAAAATTTAAAAATTCACTCAGATAGCAGCTCTAAAGCACTTAGGTGTGTGAGCTGCACATATTTTTATCTGAAACGAAGTACATCTGCAGATTCCTGCAGCTGCTATATCCAGTGGGAACTGTTACCCCTAAACTGCTAAAATTGAGAAGGTTCCCATTTTGGATTTATAAATGGAAGTATGTCTCACTTAGGGAAAATGCATGTATTCTCAAAGTATGTTTGAAGCCGGGTGTGGTTGTGCACACCTGCAATCCTAGCACTCGGGAGGCTGAGGCAGGAGGATTGCTGCGAGTTTGAGACCAGCCAGGGCTACAAAGTGAGCTCAAAGCCAGCCTGAACTGCATAGTGAGACCCTGTTTGAAAAAAGTGAGTTTCACTCCTTCAACAGTGAGCCAGCAGCACTCAAGCCTGTACACTGGTGACCCTTACATGCCTCCAGGAGCCACTGCATAGCAGGGAAGGCCCAGGGCCAGGTGGGTGTGGGCCAGGAAGGACAGGAAGATGGACAAGCAGGGCGCTGGCATCCCTGTAAAAGACCCATCAGTGTTTCTTCTCATTATAGGTGAAGAACTAGAGACCCAGGAAAAAATTCAGCCTCCAGGGAAAACTTGAACCCTAGTGAGAATCTGAAATGGATCTCTCTGTCAAGTGACAAATGGGTTTCTTTATGGTGGGTCCTGAGCTCCATGGGTCTGGAATGAATTTCTGGAAGGGAGAGGCGCCTTCCCTCTCAGAACTCCCTCTTCCCCCACAGGGTGGCCTTCCCTGCAGCCGCAGCTCACCCACCTGGCAGCCTCCCACACCAGGAGAGCCCTGCTCAGGCCCACTTACTCTGACAGCTTCGCTCCCCACACCACAGGCAGCCTCTCTCTTGCCCACAGTCCCAGCGCTGTCTACAGAGGGGCCAGGAGAGATGGGTGCTGCTGTCCTCCTCCTTGCTGTATCCCCAAGGCCCAGCCCAGCCCTGGCTCGTACCAGGCACTCCAGAAACCATGAGTTGCTGGATGGGACTGACTTGGTAGTGACACCATGGGATCAGTGTACATGAAGTAGCAACCTGAGGGCAACCCTAGAACCCAGCTTCTGCTGTCTGGGCCTCCACATTAACATACCCGTTCTCCCTCCAAAGCTGTTCCCAAGCAGATGCCTCTGTCCCACTCCTGCCCATGTAGCGCCTGAACCCCTATGTGGCCATCAGTGCTGCCTCCTCCCTGGAGCTCTTCTTTCTGAACTCTCCTGTCTGTGTCACAGTGGCCCCTGGAGGGGGGCTTGGAGACCTCTTTTCAGTCACCTTGTGATGAGCCCCATCCTCAGGCTCAGAAGGAAGTGGCGGGAGTAAAGGCAATGATTCTACCTGGATGCACCTGTATGGGCCTTTCCTCAGGCAAAGACGTGGTACACACAGTACATTATGAAGGAGTCAGGTGCCATTTCCCCATTTTCCAAAGGGAAAAATGAGCCATATAACAGATTAAGTCCATCACACTCAGCCAAAGGAGTGGCCCTCTGAAGAGTCATATGTCAGTGTCTCAAGAGTCAGGGAGGCGGGGCTGGGGATTTAGCTCAGCGGCACAGCACCTGCCCGGCAAGCACAATGTCGTGAGTTCAATCCCTGGTACCGGGGGAAAAAAAAAAATGCATACTCCCCACTCCCAGCCCATCCTAAGAAAGAAGAGGAAGGAAGGTGGCTCAGTCAGCCAGACAGGCTAGGACAGCAAAAAGGGAGATGGAGATGGTGTGGGGTCTCCGCAGAGCATAAGCAGATAGCTTATGCAGGGGGCAAAGAGAGACCTGCGTGGCGAGGAGACCACACTCAAGCAGGGAGGTGCAGAGCAGAGCTTCGTGAAGGTGTGGGCTTCGAGATGGACGGGGTTTCTGGAACAAAGGATCAGCATGTGCACACTCCCCTTCCAGGAAGCCTGCTCCCCTCTGGCACCACTGAGGACGGCTTGACCAAGGGACCGGAAGGCAGCGGCGGCCCTGGCCAGGGCAGCTCTGGGACCAGCAGCAGCCAGGAGTGCCAACACTACCGCTGGACCTGCAGGTGGCCATTGTGGGTCTCACCACAGATACAACCTCAGGGAGGTTCCCAAGTGACTGGGTTAGGATGCCTGCTCTGGGGCACCACTGCAATCACCGCTTCTTGTCCCATAGACCCCCTTTAGACCATGTGGCATGATAAGAATCTGTTATGACAGAGCTGCCTGGACCCTAGAGTCCTTCTCTCTCTCTCTTTGTTTTGTTTTGTTTTTTTTTTTTTTGAGACAGGGCCTCACTGCATAGCCCAGGCTGTCCTTGAGCTCACCACATAGCCCAGGCTGGCCTCAAACGCACAGCAATCCTCCTGCCTCAGCCTCTCAAGTGCTGGGATTACAGGCATATGCTACCACACCCGTGTAGAGTCTCTTTGTGTGCAAAAGTTTTCTTAATCCTTAAACTATTTTCTGGAAATAACTTCTTTCAAAGGAATTGTCTCTTTAAAAAAATACACCATTTAAAATAATAATGAATAAAATGAATGAATGTCCCAAATGGGTAAATATATAGACTGAAATTTCTGCAGCCCACACAGCCTGATTTTATAATACCCCTTCTGCACAGGCAACAGAGAGAATATTCCCTGCATACTTCTAGCCTCTGGAGAGATGGGCTGCTCAAAGTCTTTAAAACAGAACTTTTTGCCGGGCGTGGTGGCACATGCCTGTAATCCCAGCACTCGGGAGGCTGAGGCAGGAGGATCATTGCAAGTACGAGACCAGCCTAGGCTACAAAGTGAGTTCAAGGCCAGCCTGAACTGCATAGCAAGACCCTATCTCAAAAAGACCAAAAAAAAAAAAAAAAATAGAACTCTGGGGACACAGCTCAGTGGTAGTACGCTTGCCTTGCGTGAGCCCTGGGTTCCATCTCCACCAGCACCAATAAAACAAAAAAATAGAAGTCATCCTGCAGGTGGTCAGTGGCTCTCTTGCCCAGGCCAATCTCTCCCCGCCAGCTCATTTCAGTCTTGAAAATTCCAGAACATTCCAAAAGCAGAGGGAGAGAGCTGCTCGGGATACCAGTGTCCATATGGCTGCCCATGAGACCCGTACTGCTCTGCTTGTGGAGGAAGGCCACACTGGAGCCTCTGCTCATTAAGACCTACTGAGATGTTTTGGAAAAAGGTCTCCAAGGAGCTGTGAGATAGGAATTGCAGAAGAACAGGCACCCGAAGGCAGCTGGCCTTCCTACCCCAAAAGCCAGCCAGAACCTGTGGAGGTGCTATGCAGGCAGGGTCCCTGCCTCTGGGGCCACACCCACTGCAGGTGGCTGCCGACCTCAGGAGAGGCGCTACGGTGCCTCCTGCTGAACGTCCTCCCCTCTCACAGGCCTCCCGACCACACCCCTCACTTTCCGTCCTCAGGCCTGGCACAGAATTCTTCACATTTCCCCTTCTCTCCTCCTTCCCTGCTCACTCATGTGCTTATTTCATCACTAAAAGCGAGCTCCATGGGGACAGGGCTTTGGCTTTGCTTCTCTGCTCTTTCCTGGTGCCCAGGACTACGGCACACTGGAAGTCACCAAGGACGCTGGCAGACGAAGAGCCCAAGGAGGAGGTGAGACTGTGTGAGCCTGAGCCGCTGACTTCACCTCACTGACACTGGCTCCTCAACCTCACAGCAGGCCTGAAGGCTGGGTCCAAAAAGATTAAAATAATGCAATGACCCCTTCCACAGGGCTTGATACAGAGACTTTTCCCTTCTTTTCTTCTAGACAAGTGAAGGCAAGTTAGTACCTAATAATAAGACGCTGAAGAAGTCCGTGAGGGCCTTCATATTTCTTCTTTCTCACACAGGCTTTACAACAAGAGGGAGGCAGAGCACTCATTCTCATCTGTGGAGGAAGTGACTTGACGCCAGAGAAAGGGGCTTCTGAGCTGGCCGTGCTGCGACTGAGAACCTGCGTCCCTGCCTCCAGGCGGGGCCTTCTTTCCTACATCTTGGTCACTCAGCTGAATGTGATGGGGGTCACCCAGGCTGGGCCAGGGCCAGGGCTCCCAGTGGGCTCAGGAGCTAGTCCCCACCCCAAGCATCTTGGCAGGGGAGGAGGAGGAAGCATGGGATCTGTGGATAGGGGGAGACTGTCTCACGGGGCCTTGCACATTTCTGCGCCAAGAGATGTCTGGGGTCTCCTACAAACACAACCCTGCTCCACACAACACAGGTCTCAAGCCTGGGGCACTTCAGACCTGCCCTTCCCAACTGTGTGCCTCTCATTTCTACTGTGTGTCTTAAAAGAAAAGAACCGCCAAAGGCGTCCTGCTTATTTGAAACCTCATGCCTGTGTTTGCTGAAAGACATTCCAGGTCTACCCTCCTCCCAAACTAAGATTTCCAGGACAGATAGTTGACCAACTTGACATTACACAAGGTCCCTCAGCATCTGCTGGGACCCTAGAATGGCCTCTCAGGCCCTGCAGCTCTGACAGGACAGTGACAGCTCCCCTGGAGACTGGAACGGGGTGGCCCTGAGCGTCAGACTCATGTCTGTTGTCTCATTGCTCCTCAAGCTCCCTTCACTCCAGCTGCATGGGCTCTCCACTTCCCTACTAGAAGTGCTACTCAGGCTCCATGGCTCCAACCAGGACCTCCTGCCCCTCCTGCCTAAGAGGTCCGCACATTGTCATGACTGTGGCTTCACCCTCGTCCAGCACTTAGCACAACACCTGCCTCTTATTCTCCAGGACATACTTAGTACTACATCAAGACTTAGCTCAGCACCCCTCCCAACAGAACTATTCATTCATGCACACGTGCACTCAAAACTCACTACCTGAATGCCCACCAGGGCCAGGCAGATGTTCAGCATGTAGCAGTGAACAAGGCAGAAAACATTCCTCCTCGTAAGGAGCATAAACAAATAATAGCCAGTTTTATAACTTAAACAAGTATTAGTAACTTAAGTAATAACCAAGTCAACCTTAAGAGTATCTATCAGATCTCATAAAATGTAAAAATGATAGGGAAGTGAGTGACTGGGCAGCGGCTCAGACCGGGTGGCTCCTTACTCGCCGCAGAAGTGACTACAGCTACACTCTTGCTGTCGCCTTATAGAGTGGGTGCGCTCTTTCTGGCTGACTTTGGTCATGCGATTTGCTTTGGCCAAACATGCCAGCATATATACGATAGGAGCAGATTTCTGACGTGCTCTTGCAAGGCGGCCTTTCCTCTGTGCTTCTGCCACCACTATGTGAACAGTATTATCAAAAGTTGACCGGAACAGCAGAATGAGAGCCCTGTACAGACAAACTTAACCTAAGATACAGCTTGGGGCCAAGGGCACCCAAGTCCAGCCTGACCCAGCTAAACCTCTGCAGACCCACACATTGTGCAAGTCAATCTGGGCTTGTCATACACAGCCTTAGGGGAGAGGAAGACTGAAACAGACATTAGGGTAGGTCTATGAGAAGCAGGGTCATTTAAGCTGAGACATAAGTGACACGTCAGAAGATCGGAGGATGTGTCCTGGGCAGAGAACATACTACTAGGGCCAAGGTCCGAGCCATATGGCTCTTCAGTGAGACCCCACAACGCAAGGCACGTCTGTGTCCCCACGGATGCATCTGTGTGGTCTCCTCACCAGGATGCAGTATGTACAGTACCAGAGGTCAGGACGTCCTGACCTCTGCATCGGAGGGCCAGGGTCCCTCATGGGAGGCTAAGCTAGCTGCAGGAATGGTGACAGGAGCAGAAACAAGGCAGAAGAACAGATCCTTCTGCACTGCGGCGTTTCTCTAGGTGAGACAGCCAGGGGGAAGCTAAAGTACAGAGCAGGTGTTCTCGTGGGGAGAAGGAGGAGGTGATCTGCCCTGCTGCTGGGGCTGTCATGACTGGCATCTGGTGGGAGGACCAAGGATGCTGCTGGCCACCCAAGCATACACAGGGACGCAGCCACAACACAGGATCACCTGGCCCAAAAAGTCAGTGGTGTCAAGGTGGAGAAGTCCCAACTTCAGGTAATGCCTTTTTGATTCCTGCAAGTTCATACTAAACTTTTTCTTAAGCTTTTGTGTTGTAGAATACCGCATTCTGAAGCAAGGACATGAACTAGTGGGCTTATTTTATATCATTTGTAGACCTTGTGGGCTGAGAAGAATGTTGATACTGAAGACACAGGAGCTTGATAAATGCACCCAAAAAGAAGGCCCAATCTCAGAGGCACAGATGAGAAAAGGCAAATACAGCCATCTGGTCTACCTCATTATTTTCATATAGAAATGATTAGCTCATATTTAGCATCTTACATTAATCCAAGGGTTAATCATTGACAGTTAGGGACTAGATTTGTGGGGAATCGATGAACCCCTACAACTAGGGGGGAAATCACCTTTTGCCCTTTTGGATGCAGCAAGCTCATAGCTTACATTAGACTCTCAAAAGGGTCCGTTCCCCCGATGACTAAGAACCACAGATCCAACCCAAAGAGCCCCTTCTGTTCCCTCTGCTGTCATCTCAGTAAAGAAACAGAAAGCACCCAGCCAGCCTCAGCATTTTATGTCTTCTCCTATGGATGTGACCTCATTATTTACTCACTTTGGTCTCTTTCCAGGCCAAATAATACTAATTCTGGGGGCTGGGGATTTAGCTCAGCGGCA
>NW_004955469.1:6986588-7000392 GCF_000276665.1 Chinchilla lanigera
TATGTAACCTAGGCTAGCCTCAAACTCAAAGCAATCCTCTTGCTTCAGCCTCCCAAGAGCTAGGATTACAGATATGTGCCACCATGCCCAGGTAGGCTTTTCTTAAAAAGAGGTCACTTCTGGGTGCTACTCTAAGAAGGCTCCCTCCTGTATACTGAAACCCCTGCACTGCCCTATTAAAATAAAAAATACTCATTTTAGTGTTCCTATTTTAAAAAGTGGGTGATTCAATCCTACTGAGCTCTCCATCAGGGTGGCAGGCCCAATGATGGGTACTGGAGATTTAAGAAATGACCTCAGTGCAAGCACTGGGGAAATCAGTGCGGAGATTCTGCAAAAAACTAGGATTGGAGGTCCCATTTGACCCAGATATTCCCTTTCTGAGTATCTTCCCAGAAGAATTAAAAACATCATACAGCAATATATGTGCACCCATGTTTATAGCAGCACAATTTGTAATAGCTAAATCTTGGGAACAACCCAGATACCCATCACCCGAGGAATGGATAAAAAAGATATGGTCTTTTTATACAGTGGAGTACTACTTAGCCATAAAGAAGGATAAATGGGAGACTTTTATAGGCAAATGGATGCAATTACAGACCATACTAATAAGTGAAATAAACCAGATACACATGTGCCAACATCATATTGTCTCCCTAGTGTGAGAAGTTGGAAGAGTAAATAAGATCCAAAATGTACAATACATATTGTAAAAAGGGAAGAAACTTCAAAAGCAAAGAGAAACTGAGATGGGGGAATGGAGAAAAGAAGAAAGGGAAAAGCAAGAAAAAAAAAACAAAAACCATATAAATGTGTGTATATATATATATATACACACACATAACATAGTCAAGATAGCTATAATACTAAATTCTCTTACTTCATTGAAAGGAAAGGTTTGTGCTAATACTGTTTGGACATTTCAATGTCAATATCTTTACTCTGAGTAACTAATTTAAAGATAACAATATGGAATGTATTATCTTGTTTTGAAATTTTTTTTTCTCTTTAAAATAAAATTTTAAAGAAAGAAATGACCTCAAGGGGCTTAAAACTAGTTGGGGGTAAAGACACTACAGAAAATAGAGGAAGAGACGGACTCTGAAGAAGAGGAGAATAAGTGAGCAAAGGTTCCAGGGAGGGAGAAAAGCTTGGCTGGGCACAGTCGGTTGTGACAACAAAAACAAAGCTGGTACATGTATCTTTGTATGTGGACTTTGGGGATAAAGGAAATTTAATTGGACCTCTAACTGGGCAATGAACCCCAGGCCTTTGCACTAAGCTATATACCCAGCCCCTCTTTTTTTAAATGTTGAAAGAGTCTCAGTAAGTTGCCCAGATGGGCTTGAACTGGTGATCCTCCTAACTTAGCCTCCCAGAATCCTGGTGAGATAGAAGATCAGTGCATGTCAAAGCTGCCTAGGGAAGCAAGTGTAACCTGTTGTTTATAAAATCCCAGGATGCATTTGCAGAACAGTTCCCAAATCCCTGCATGTGGACTTCCATGAGATCTCAGGCAGTTTTTGATAGGAAGTCTAGACCTCATGTCAGCCTGAGGAGTCAGTGATACAAAAAGGACAGCCCACTCTGAGTTTCTGCCACTGTCTTCTCTCTTGCATGGTGGCCCACCCTCATGCTGTAGGGCAGTGATGGCGAACCTTTTAGAGACCAAGTGCCAAACTGCAACTGACAACCCCCTTAATTATCAGAAAGTGCCAACACTGCAATTAAACCTGAATACTGAGGTTTTAGTTTAGAAAAAACAACTCTACACTAACATCTTTAGTCTTAAAAGAAAGACACAATAACACATGGGTGCCACAGGTTTGCCACCACTGCTGTCGGGCGCTTTTCTTTTCCTACTTTCACCTGGCTCATACATGCTCTGCAGAGCCTGGGTTGTTTCTGTCTTTTTTTTTTTTTCCTACCTTTAATAAAACTTTGCTACCACTTGCCCTTGTCTTGACCAGTTCTTCAATCAGGAAGAACTTAGAAGCCACCTTCAAAAGAAGATTCCAGCACCTCAAAACCTAGTAGCACATTTGGCAAGCCAGCCAGAACAGTGAAGGCCCTTTGGGCACACTACTTTTTGTTTCTCTCTAAAATGCCACCAAGTCTTTTTCTTCCTTCCCTCTCTCTCTCTCCCTTAGGCTGGGAAACTCAGAAGGCACTTCTCAAGGCACTGGGGATTGTTTCCTGCCCTTCTCACCATGGTGGGATGGGGTGGTACACAGCCTCTGTGTTTTTTCCAGCCATAGGAGGCCTACAGTTCTACCTCCCATTTGTGGTCACTCACTCCTGATAAAAGTCAGTAAAGAACAGTCAGAGAGCCTATCATTAACCCGGTTGCAGAACACACTGTATAGTACTATGTGTGTGACCCAGAGTATAGTATGCCTTTTTGACCTCATCCTTCTATCTCCATGATACTTTGCTCAACTTTCTCACGCTTTTTGGAAAAAAGCTGTTTGTAATTTGGTAGCCTGCCTGAGTATCACCCACCACAATTTTCTTTTCTGCTCAAAGTCTCATCTGTGCCTTTCCCCTAGATGGCCTTTTCTCTCACAGGGTGCCATCTTAGTCAGGGTCGCCATTTGTCACATGACTGGCTGACATCTTGTCTTGTCACATGAGTGATTAGTTGCTATCTTGTCTTACTTATCACATGATTGACTACCCGTTTTCGTTCTACCATGTTTGTTTCCTTTCCTTGTTTCTTCTCACCATACACAGGTAATTTAGAAACATACACCTAGCGGCCTGAGCTGAAAGAACAACTAGTAAAGCTTAACTCAAGTGACTGTGAGTTAAAGGTAGAACTATCCTCATTTTTTAGGATTTTTACAGGTTTTTTTCTTTAAAAAGAAGTTTCCATCTCTACTGCCTTAAAATACCAAAGTTTTTACTATTGGGTAAATGCAAGACATGTTGTTTCTCAAGTGGCTCCACCCTGCCCACGTAGCTAAGGGAGTCCCGATGGGGAAAAGATTCCACCCTGATCTCACGGGAGTTTCAAAGGACTAGGCAGACCTATCACATGGTTCAACCTCTTCTCCCTAAGGAGTTAGTCGGCTCCAGTATGGAGACAAAAAGCCCTCAGTAGGGCTTTCTCCTCTGCTTCCATGAATGATGAAGGTGTCATCCTAGCTTCAGACATAAACGTCTGTCTAGTAAATACTTCAGTCTCACAAGGGATGCTTTGTAGGCTCAAATGAGGTCTTCTCCTTCTGCATGGGACACCATCTTACAGACCAGAGACCTAGTAGAGCCATCAAGTGGCTCAAATGATACTTCTATGAAGAGGTCAGCATCATTCTAGCTTTGGATAATGTATTCTTGAATTTCACAAGGGATGATTTGTGGGCTCAAATTGGGTGTCCTCCTTCTGCATGAGATGCCATCTTAAAGACCTGAGACATAGCTGTCTCTCTCTAGGCCTCAAGACAAGCCATGGGAACCCTATGAACTACACCCCACAGATTCCAATGACTTCACCACGAAGCTGTAATGGTTTGACCCTGCTGATTTGAAGAAGTAATAGCTTATCCACTGTTGCAATATGGTTTAGATTCAGTATGAACTAGGAGATGGCAAGAGATGGGTATGGGATGGCAGTTTAAACTATAAGACTATTTTTCAGTTAAACTGCTTTTGCTTAAAACATAGAAGGTAGAGTAAAACCCTTATATCCAGGCTTTTGCGACCCTTTATCTCAAGAAAAGCTCAGAAACTATGGTATTTAGAGTGACCCCCAAGAAAGAGAGAGATATCTTTGATGATTCTGTCCTTGAACCCTCACTTGTCCCTCGGGAGGATATGGTTCTCTCCAATCGGTTTAATGAACTGCAAACAGCAAATGGGACCCCAGACACCTATGACTCAATTGCTGGATGTAAGTTTTTCTGTGTTCAACAATCAGGATCTGGAGAAGGGTCAAAAGAGAAAAGCTACAACTACAGCTGTCACAACTGGCATTGCTTTGAATTTACCCAAATCATCTAAGGGAAAACTCAAGGATGATCAAGTACAAGAAGTCCGGACCCTGGGCACGCAACTACATCAATGCACTGCGTGGACCCTGCTCCAAGTATAAGGCAGCCAATGTGCCTGCCTGACTGAATTAGAGGGTTACTGTCCCTGCTCACAGAAAGGGGCTAGGCCAGCCAAAACCCTTGTTTCCTGCGCTGAAAAGGCCCAAGGGAACCTATCAATATTACTATCTCCTACGAGGAACCCTGAGTAATGCTGGGCATATGGGTGATCCACTTGAACTAATTCATTCTGTTTTGATGTCTCTCTGGGAAACCCTCCTCTACATCAACAGACCCCCACACACACACATAGCTGGGGTCAAGAGACCCTAGTCAAAGATTCTTTACTCCTGCTCTGATATGTCACTTTGAAGACCAAATGTTTACCATGAGTTTCTGATTGGCCCACAGTGTACTACTCCCTTGCTAGGAAGAGATTTACTAGCAAAATTTGGGGTAATTTTCAAATTCTGACAAAGGCCAAAATGGATTTTACCTGCTGGGACACCACCAGGTCTCTATGACCTATTTAGAAGGCAACAGATGGATCCTGCTAAATACCAGATTATAAAAATCCCTTCTTCCTCTACATATCAGGAAAGAGAGGAAATGCTTTGAATGTGTTGAACCAAAGGCTAGGGTAACTCCACCTAGTGGCATACTTCTTAGAAAGTTAGATGAAAAGACCACTGTATAGCCACCCAGCCTGAGGATAATAGTAACTACAGCTATGCTAATGAAGGAAACTGTAAAACTAGATTTAGGACAGAAACTAGAAGTCCTGACTTCACATCAGGTCAGACTGATTCTTGAGACCAAAGGACACTTGGGGTTAACAGAGGAACAACTTGCCAAGTACCAGGCCGTGCAACTTTCACTACTCTTAATCTTGCCCCTCTGATGCTTACAGGCCCAGAAACTAGCAACTCATACAAACAAGTGATCTCCCAGACCTATGCAACCAGGCAGGACATCAGTGACCTGCCCCTCCAAGACCCTTAGGAGGTGTGGTTCACTAATGGAAGTAGCTTTGTCCAAGAAGGACACCAAAAGACAAGTTATATAGCTGTCAGTTCACAACTGGCCAACTTCCCCTAGGGACCTCTGCTCAAAAAGGCAGAGCTCATAGGTCTTACTTGGGCACTGATATTAGAAAAAGGCAAAAAGTTAAATATCTATACAGACTCCAAATATGCTTTTCTGGTGCTACATACCCATGCCACAATCTGAAAAGAAGGAGCTAATAAGTAATTAGCTATAAAACACAAGCAGGAAATTCTACAACTCTTAGAGGTAGTCTATCTTTCCAAGCAGGTCGCTGTCATTATTGCAAGGGATTCCAAAGAGACATATCTAGTCTCTTTCGGAAATCAAAAAGCTGACGGGCAAAAAGTGCAACCCTATAGCCCTCAAGACCTTAGCCTTATTCCCAGTTCCTTAGGAACCATCCTAGTCCTTCCTCAAGACACACAGTGACAAGCTATAAAAATCCTACATGGGAAATGGTCACTAGAATTTTCCCAAGGCTAAGAAGAAAGCTACTCTGAGAACTTCTGGAAGACCTGAGGCTCCTCTTCAGAAAGCAAGACTCCAGTATTGCTCTTAAGTAGAGTCACTAATGACCCTAATTCACCACAGCTTTAATGGGCATCTGTACTGAGGCTCCTGTTTTTAATTAAACCCATTATGTGGACAATCTTACTAAGTTCATGGCTCTCAGGCCCTCAATAATTTATCTAACCTCACTCTTTGCCACACTTTGTTCTCCACAAGAAGCACAGAAATCTGACCTGCCCCTCATAGTTTTTGGGTTCTACATCCCCAGCAGAAGAGTAAAGTTACTTTCTTTCATTGAACAGACAGCTCAATAGTCACTAACTCTTTAGTTATTGTCTTCTAACAGGCTTTTTTCTTCAACCCAGTCAGTAAGCCACAACACCCCAAGGTAGTTGGAGAGCAAATAATACCTAATAGGTAGGGTCTACAGCTCCTTCAAGCCAGAATAAGTGATAGAAGACAGAGACCACTACTCCCCTCAGCATCCCATAAAGAATTATGGGGATATGGGGGGAAATAAGACAAGAGATTAGGGCATGGCAAAGCTGGCTAGAGAAGTAGGTGTGACTACCAACCACAAAATCCCAGGACACATGCATGGAACAGATCCCAAAGCCCTACACATGGACTTCTTGCAAGATCTTGAGCAAGGTTTTTTTTTTTTTTTTTTTTTTGTACCAGAAATTGAACTCATGACCTCAGGCTTGCCAGGCAAGCACTTATGCTGCTGAGCTATATTCCCTGGTCCCTTGAGCAAGTTTTTGATCAGGTGGCCTAGACCTGAGGAGTGGACAATACAAAAAGGACAGTCCACATGGAGTTTCTGCCATTGCTCTTGCATGGTGGCTGCCCTCATGCTGTAGGGTGTATTTCTTTTCTTTTTTCTTTTTTAATTATTTTAAAGAGTAAAAGAAGGATAACATAGTAATAGGGAGGCTTACCGAATTACAGACAAAGTGGTAGGAAATTATCAGTGGTTGTTGTTTTACATACTGTTATCAACAAGATAGCTTCTCAGGAAAACAGATAGACAAATAATAGTGAGTTACAGACAAAAAATTGGTAGGAGATTATCAATGGTTGTCATACTATACTTTGGTATCTTCAAAATGGTTTCTAAAGAAAATAAATAGAGCTATACATGAGTGACCAATTGAATACCCATTGACTATTCTCAATGGTTGTTGTAAGAAACCCACAGTAATAAACATACAACCATTTGCAAAATAGCATAGGAACAGTACAAACATTACAGGGTTATGGACAGATTAGTAGAAAAATATCAATGGCTGCTGTAGTATATGGTGGCATCTTCAAAGTGGTTTCTCAGGAAGACAGAGATATGCAAAAAAGACCTAACAAGTAGTTACAGCCTAAGGGTTGTGAAAAATAGCGTATTACCTCCTCACCAGTGACTCCTTTCACTGAGATATGACGGCTGGAAGGAAGGCCAGGACTGAAAAGAAGGACCGAGAGACTTGCACCTGTGTCTAGCAACAGGCTGTTTTCTTTTTCCTCTATAGTCATGATTACCCAGGGCTCCTCCATGGAGATGACAATCTGGCCAGAGGGAGAAGGTAGAGTATGCCCCAAGCCCTCTCATTCCTGTTGGACTAACTGGTAGGATGGGTCTGAGCTCTGGGGCCTCCACTTCACAGGGCAGACCAATCTCCAGTGGTCACCTTTGCATTCAGGGCATGGCCCAGGGGTCTTCTTAGGGCAGTTTCTCTTGAAGTAGCCTGGCTTTTAACAGCGGTAGCAGATGAATGTAGTCGTCAAGTTCTTCTTGGGGCCCCAGGAATCAGACTTAGGGTCTGCTTCTCCTAGTGCTTCAGCAAAAGCAGCTGCTTTTTCTCAGTCTCTTTGTTTTCTCTCTTGGCCTCGTCCTCATCACAGCTATAGAATACCGAGGAGGCAATTCTTACTAATACCTCAAGTGAGCCATCTGGGGCAAAAGCCATTTTTTGCAGCTTTTTCTCTCCAGCCTCCCAGCGCATTGGGACCCCACAACCACTTAGTGTCCTCTCCCCAGTCATCAGCACAGGCAGCAGGAATCTTGGTGCAGACCTCTCCAGAGCTCCATGTGCTCCTCCATCGCAGCCTGTACAGTCAGGGGAAGAATGGCTTCCAGGGGGTCTCCCCAGGTATTGTGCAAGGTTCTCCTGGTTTTCAGCTTCCAAATGGCTCTTGTGACCCTGGTCAACTACACCTCTGAGTCTTGGGGCGTAGTCTGTATTCTCGTGTTCTCTGAGTCCTTGTTCAGCAGCTGCTCCTCGGCTCACTCTGGACCTTTCTGGTTCTCAATGGCAGGGGCAAGAGCGACCCATTGTGTGGCATGTATTCCCAGGGGTTTCTCCATGTCGGGATGGTTCACGCACATCCCCGGGCAGGCCTCCGCTGCGGACACGTGACAGGCCAATTGTGTCATTGCTTCTCTGTGCCATGACAGTTCTCCACCACACAGCAGCGGCTGGACTAAGGGCCAGTGCGTGGCTTCCCAGGCAACAGCGGCCTGCCTCCCAGGCACCTGTGTGGCTAGGGGCCAGCCCCATATTTCTTTTCTTACTTTTACTTGGCCCAAACTTGTACTCTAAACCCTGTTTTTATTCCTACTTTAATAAAACTTTGCTACCATTTGGGCTGTCTCAACCAGTTCTTTGCTCAAGACAGAAAGAACCAAGAAACCACTTCTAGAAGGAGATGCCAGCACCCCAAAACCCAGTAACACTGGGATTACAGGTATGCAACTGTGGTGCCTGGCTCAATGACCAATATTACATGATGAAAAGGCAAATGATAATAAACTATATAGTTAGGAGATTAGTCCCAGGAGCGGGTTCAAGGCTACTTGCTCGTTTTTAACTCTAAGCAGTACAGCTGTATTCACAGCCCAATTCCCCTGAGATTCTGGAATTGACTTTGAGTTAATTTGAAAACAAATACATCAGCCAGGTAAAAAGGAAACACACAATCTGGACAAAGGAAGGATGTAGAATTGCAGAAATATCATCATCACACAAACTTACTACGTGGGAACTTGAAGGGAGATCATCAATGCTACAAAAACTAACTAACCCTCTTGTGTTTGTCCAGAGTACAGAACAAACTCTGTGGAACTCTGAGACTCCTGACCTCTCAGTTTAGAAAAAGAATTGGATCTTGAGAGTAAAACTTTCTGCCCATTCTCAGCCACAGAGATCAGCATCTTGCCTGAACCATAGTTTCCTCCTGGGAATTTCACCCTCTTTCCTTCTCTTAGGGGAAACAGGGTCAAATGTTTCTTAGGGGTTGCTCAGCAATTCCCTCTTCCCCACAGCCTCTCGCAGTGTCCTCAAGGGGATAAGGATTTTGTTCTGCAGTCCCTGGTTCTGACTCAACCCTCAATGCTGCTCCTTTGTTGCTATTTCTCTAGATCGGTGTTTCAGGCATCAGCATCCCAAGGAACTGGCTAAGAATAGAGGTTCCTGAGTCCCTTCGTATCTTCTGAGTTGCAGGAATCTGCATCTCTTCTGCCTAAGCAATTCTCTTGTATTCAACCACCACTCGAGGGGGCGTAAAAAATACTGAAACAAAGCAAAGGTCCTTTAAACCAAACATGCATGCAATTTGTTGCTTTCATCTCTCTGTCTGCCACCTGCACATTTTGCCCATTTATTCTCTTTCATTTTCTAACAGTCTTCTGATCCTCAGTTTACCCACACCCTCAGTTATGTACCTCCTTACCACCCCTTTCTTCTCTGACCAGCTTACCTTCCATACATTCAAAGCTATATCCACTGTGATACTATCTGTTAATGATTTCATGTCTCCCACACTTAATTCAGTTTCCTGAATTTTCAATACAGTTTTTTGGAGGTTTTCTGAGACAGGGACTTGCTATGTAGTTCAGGCTGGCCTTAAACTCAGTGGCAATCCTGTCTCAGCTTCCAAGTGCTGGGATGATAGGCATGCACCACCATGCCTAGCTCAAGTCAGATTTTAAGTCATCTTCTCCTTTGTTGGCCATGGATCAGTCATCTCAGTGTATTATCTTAGCCACATGACAAAAGATTCAAATCCCAAAATTCAAGACCAAAACCCTGCAGATTGTCATCTCTGCCACTTTCCATTCTTCAGCCTGAACTATCTTGAGGCATCAACTACCCGTGTTCCCCACACCCTCACTCGGCAGATCTCAACCCCAGCTGTGTACCTTCATATCATACGGGGAGCTATGGCTGGGCAACATCTAAAAATGGTGACCTAGGGGCTGGGAATTTAGCTCAGCGGCAAAGCGCCTGTCTGGCAAGCGCAAGGTCGTGAGTTCGGTTCCCGGTACCAAAGAAAAACCAAAAAAAAAAAAAAAAAAGGGATAAAAATGGTGACCTAGCCATTGCAGTGCAGTTGCACATGCCTATAATTCCAGAATTCTGGGAGACTGAGGTGGGAAGATTGTAAGTTTGAGCCCAGCCTGGCAATTTAGCAGCTTAGCAAGACTTTGTCTCAAAATAAAAATTTAAAAAGGGCTGGGGATATAGCTCAGTATGAAGGCCCTGGGTTTAATTCCTAGTACCACAAAAAAAAAAAAAAAAAAAAAAACTCTATGAAACTGGAGGTTCAGACACTGGTATTGCTAAATAGCTACCAAGGGACTTAACCAGCCCCAGTCTGAGGTCCCATTTCTACCAGCTGATATGGGACCACAGCTCTTCCAACTCTGTACCCCAGCTAACCAGATGCAGTACCCAACTCAGCACAGGTCCTCAGGAAACCTTGGGTGAATGCCTGACCCGGTGCCAGTTGATCTCCATGTCACTGAGATTCCCTTCTGTACCTCTGGCAGGTCCCTCAGCCCACCTGATCTTTTCAGGTAAGTGTCTCCGGGTCTGTTTGACCTGTCACCATCTGGCCCAAACCCTCACTTCCCACAGTGGTGGGGACAGAGGTGTCTCTCTAGCTCCTCTCTGGTCCTGTAAGTCCACCTTACATATATATTAATTTTCCAAAATTATATTTTTTGCAAGAACTACCTCTTGCTCAAGACATCTCAATAGCTGCCAACTGTCCAAAAGTTGAAAATCTTCACTCTGGTATTCAAGGTTCAATATACTTTATAGGCTCTGTGAATTTTTCTAAATATCTCCACAATTCCTGATGTAAACTATCTGCCTGAGCCAATCTCACATGCTCAACACGTCACTTGACGGGCACCCCTGGCCTCAGTACATGCTCATACCCCTGCTTCGAGGGCTCTCAAACTTGGGTCAACATCACTGGGGAGGCAGCCCCTCATTTTCTCTCCTAAGGCTCATGGCTTCTGTATTCTATTCCACTAAACCCATGTTTATAGTACTATTTTTAATGTTCTAAATGTTTGTCTTCAAGTAAAACAGATGTCTGTCCTTTAGAGCATAAGCTCCACCGAGGCAGAGAAAATCTGTCCAATCATCGCTGAGTTCTCCGCACTTGGCAAACACCTAGCATCATGACTAGTAGGTGAAGGAATGGACAAATGAAAAAGAGGAAAGAGGGAAGGACATGCCAAGTCCATGGTTATCCTGCGGCTTCAGATGCACCAGGCAAACACACTCTGCATCCCTGGCATCCTACTGGAAAAGCAACGCCAACCTAAACATCTTCCACCCTTCCCTCTAAATCTAGCTTAACCCTGGCTCATGCCCAGAGCCTTCTTGGACAGTCCACCCTGGCAATCACATACTCCCTCATTCCTACTGTAGGAAAAAGAGTCTGTAAATAGGAAAAGGAGTCTGTAAGTAGGGAAAGGCCTTGCTAGGCTTTCTGGCTAGTCCTGACTAGAAAGAGTTAAAGCTTCCCTGGAGAAATCAATTAACAAGACTGAGCAGAGGTGGACAGGAAGAGGGGGACGGGGGAGCCACTCCTCACCAACCTCCAATAAAATACAAAGCACACAAGGGGCAGCAGCTTAAAAGAAAGGTCTTATTTAGTATATAAAAACACACATTTATACATACAACATACACTCACACACACACACACACACACACATACACACACACACAACATATATATATTCCACTCTAGGGCCACTATATTAGTGCTCCAGCGCCTTTGCTCAATTGCTAATTTGGCCTTGTATGCAATGACTCCATAAATGTTAGAGATAAGACCTTGACAGGACAAAGGAAAGCCAAATAAGGTTCACACAGACTATGATACCCAAATTAAGGGTCTTAGGGCCTGAAACAGCCAATCAGGTTGTAACAAATTCCAGGGGGTGAATCTTTCTGCCACACTAATAGAAAGGGCTAGGAACAAAGGCCCCTTGGGTTCTCCACCTTTGCAGAATGCCCTGTTTACCAGGGTAGCTATCTTTCTCCTCTTCCTGCCTTTTAATGAAGTATACAATAAAATGTTTTCCTTTCCTTAAACTTTATATCTCTAATTTTTTATTGATATGGAGTTTACCAACCTCAGAGCTGCCCCCCAACCCCAGTGGATGCAGGTGACAGTGCTCATGCCCTGGGCTCAACACTATGTTTCATGAAACAGAAATACATGCACAATGTAAATGATGCAGAAAAGGAAGTTCTGAACACACAGTCACACTGATCAGACCCTCTGGAAACCAAACAGGCCAACAGCAGAAACACCAACTATTAGCACTAGTCATCTAGTAGAGGAGGAGGTGACTTCAGGACAGGTTTGTTTCTTTTTCTGCCTTATAATCTTTCTGGAAGGAATACTCCCTTTGTGAAGAGATAATAAAGAATGAGTGCTCTTGAAAGTTCCTATGGCTCCACATAGGAACACTCTACCTGCCAGCAGACTTGAGGACCTACCAAGACAGTCTCCCCATTCCTCACACTCAGGATGCAGTCGAGATACCCCATGTGGGGAAAACGCACAGGGTTCTGTACACAAAACCCAACATCACTCTCTGCCTTGCTTGTGGATGCAGGAGTTTGCAAGTCAGGGTCACAGAATCCAGAGGAAAAAGAGGGGGCTGGGGATTTAGCTCAGCGGCAAAGCGCCTGCCTGGCAAGCGCAAGGTCGGGAGTTCGGTTCCCGGTACAGGAGAAAAACCAAAAAACCAAAAAAAAAAAACAAAAAAAAACCAGAGGAAAGAGAGAAGGCACTGTCCATGCTTCCTCGCCAATCACTTGGTACTCAGGTTCAGTTTCATTCTAACATTTCATTCTCTCTCTGTGAAACATAGATAACTGTGGAACTGACCTCAGAGGGGGCAGTCAGAACTTCTCACCACGAAGGGCATAAAGCACCCAGCATAGTACTGTGACAGATGCACAGTAAGCTTCAATACATATTAGCTATTATTATTATTAAGCATATTACAAATTTGCAAGACTGCCGTTGGACTTTATTCCCATTTTTCCAGCTTTATCTTCTTGAGTGTTTCAACTGCATCCCTGAGATGATGATGCAGTCATTGATTCCCTACTGCCTGCACTTATATCCCGAGGCTCCATCCCCAGGCACTCTGAGAAAGTATATGTGGATATGGCCAGGATCTAAGTCCCCAGGGGGACTCTGGAGCAGCCAGCCCCACTTGGGAACCACTGGACTGAAGCGTAACCTTGCTGCTGCATTGTAGCAATGAAATGAGGCTCCATGATTCTTGGCCTGGACCTGTCAGATTCACCATGAAGCTGCAGGCTGTCTCCCCTCTACCACACACACACAGCTCTCACCTGTTCTCTGGCCCTCACACTCTCACCCGACTGCCTATCAGGCACCAATTATCACGACCAGTGTCACCTGTGCTGCCTGGGAGTCAAGCCTTGCAGTGCAACTCCACATTCTGCCCCAGGACCCAACTGCATGGCTCAGCTTCTGTCCAGTCCCAAACAAAAACACGCTGAGAAGTTGGAAGATCACAGAAAAAAACGACAAAGTTCTACATTTTAGTATGTAACATCACATTTTTTTCCTGCTGTTTGAGTAAGGGGGTCCCCATTTTCATTTTGTACTGGGCCCCTAAATTATATAACTATCCATAAGATCAAGAATGTGACAAGGATTTCCATTATCATCTCTTCTTTCACCTTTGGACTAGAAGTCCAATCAGAGCAATAAAGCAAGGGGAAAAAACCCATACAAATAAGGAAGGAAAAGCCCCAGACTGTCTTCCTTGTCAGCTGACATGCTCATCTATATAGACAATTTGAAGGAATCCACAGAAGAGCTTCTAAGAGTTTACATGGTTGCAGGTTACATGGTTAATGGAAAAGTTT
>NW_004955469.1:7000717-7007471 GCF_000276665.1 Chinchilla lanigera
AAGAAAAACTATTAGAAATTGAAAAAAGTCTATTTAAAGTAGTACCCAAAACCATGAAATATTTAAAAGTATATTTAATAAAATGTGCAAGAACTCTATAGCAAAAATTATAATAAAACACTGCTGGAAGATGACCTACTAATGGTAACATCACCAGTAAGAATAATTAATATTGCTATAGTATTAGTTCTTCCAAATTGTTATCAATTGAATTTAACCCAAATTCCATTGACCTTTCTCATAGAAATTGATGATTATAAGATTTACACAGATACATGAACTAGAAAAGCCAAAACAATTTTTCTAAAAAAAATTAGAGGACTTAGGCTATCTGATTTTGGGACAATATAAAGCCATGTTGATCAAGACAGTATAGTATTAGGCCGAAGACAAAACTTAATGATGTAAATGGATTTGAATAAAGTCTGGAAATTATTCATACATATGTGATCAATCCATTTTTTTGTACGAGAATTGAACTCAGGACCTTGTGCTTGCCAGGCAGGTACTGTGCCACTGAGCTATATCCCTGGTCCCTATCGATCCATTTTCAATAAAAGTGCTGAGATAATTCAATGGAGTAAAGATAGTCTTAAACAAATGATGCTGGAATAATCAGATGTTCATATGGAAAAAAATTCCATATGAAAGTATATGCTGCAGAATGAGCCAATGTGAGGACAGAATACCAGACAAAGATGACAGGTTTAAAGCTAGTGATCATGAAAAGAAAGATTTCTTCAAAATAGCAAGGGACCAAAACAAACAACCCAACACGTGCTAGATGATGCAGAGAAGATCAGAGTCAATGAAAAAAAAAAGCAGGAGATAGTGCAAAAACAAAACAAAACCTCTTCACAGAAATAATGGCAGAAAACTTCCCAAGCATGGAAAAACGAATTTGACATACACAGAAGCGGGGCATATAGAACTCCGATTAGTCATGATAAAAAAGTCTACCCTAAGCCATGTAATAGGATTATAGAAATTCAACACAAGAGCACAACATTAAAGAACATTAAAGGCTGTTAGAGAAAAGAAACAAATCACATATAAAGGAAAGACTATCAGAATCACAGCAGATTTCTCAACATAAACCCTCAAGTCAAGAAGAGCTTGGAGTAAAGTATTTCAAGCCCTAAAAGAAAACAATCTCCAACCCAGATTGATGTACCCTGCAAAATTATCTTTCAAAATTGATGGAGAAATAAGGCACTTTTATAACAGAGAACACATGCAGAAATTCATGAACACTAAATCAGCACTCCAAAATGTTCTGGAGGACATTCTGGAAAGAGATAATGAGGACTACAACTCCAATGAACCCTAACTTTCCAAGCAAGGCAAGTAATTAAACAGAGGAGAAGAAAAAGGGAACCATCAACAGGAAAATAACATGACAAAGATAAATCAATACATCTCAGTTGAATGTAACTGGTCAGTTCACCAATGAGAAATAACAAACTGGCTCAGTGGTACAGCACCTGCCTGGCAAGCGCAAAGTCATGAGTTCAATTCCTGGTACATGGAAAAAACCAAAAAAACAAACAAACAAAAAACCAACCAAACAAAAAGAAATAACAAACTGGCAGAAGGGATCAAGAAGCAAGATCCAACAATATGCTGCATACAAGAAACACATTTAATACAAAAACAAATTCATAGAGTAAAAGTCAAAGGATGGAAAACAATACTCCATGTGAAAGGAATGTGGAAAAAAGCAGGGATGGCTGTACTATCTGCAGACAAAGTGGATTTCAAGCCAAGACTGATTAAGAGAAGACAAAGAAGACAAAGAAGGTCACTACACCCTTGTAAAGGAAACAATCCAGAGGAAGAAATAACAATCATAAATATACATGCACCAAATACCAGCATAACAAACTATATAAAACAAATATTAACAGACACGAAAAATTAAATAAGCACCAATACAACTGTAATAGGGGACCTCAATACACCATTGTCACAAATAGATCAACTAGACAAACAAAAAAATCAACAAATAAATATCAGAACTGAACCAAACTTCTGAACAAATGGACTGTACATGTCTACAGAATGTTCTACTCCACAACATCAGGATACACTTTCTTCTCAGCTGAACACAAGATGTTCTCCAAAATAGACCACATACTAGCTGAAGTAAATGCAAAGGAATTAATATTATCCCATGCAGGTTATCAGACCACAGTGCAATGAAATTGAAAATCACTGGCAAAAGACCACAGAAATTCCGTAAGTGCACAGAAATTAAATAACATCCTGGGTCACAGATAAAATTAAAGAAGAAATTAGACAGTTTCTACAATTAAACGATAATGCCAATATAAGATACCAGAACTTATGGGATGCAATGGAAGCTGCCCTATAAGGGAGATTTATGGCAGTGAACTCTCATATTAGAATAACAGAGTGAGCTCAAGTAAACAACCTAATGTTGAACCTTAAGCTTCTAGATAAAGAAGAGCAAATCAAGTCTAAAGCTCATATGAGGGAAGAAATGGTAAAGATCAGAGCAGAAATTAATGCAATGGAGACTAAGAAAACAATACAAAAGGGTCAATGAATACAAGAATTGATTCTTTGAAAAATTAAATTGACAAACCTTACCCAACCTCATCAAAAAAAGACTCAAATCCATGTGATTAGGAAGGAAAAGGGTGAACTCACATCAGATCCTGCAGTAATCCAGAAAAGCATCAATACCCACTTTGAGAACCTATATTCTAATAAGATGGAAAATGCAGAAGAAATGGACAGATTCCTAGATACATATGAATTACCAAAGCTAAATTGAGAGGATATAAAAATTCCAAATAACCCAATTTATCAGTCAATGACATTGAAGATGTAATTAAAAACCTACCAACAAAGAAAAGCCCAGGCCCTGACAGATTCACTGCTGAATTCTGTAAGAAATTTAGGGAAGACCTAATGCTGCTACTTCTCAAACTCTTTAATAAAACTGAAAGAGAAGCAATACTCCCAAATTCATTCCTGAAAGCAAGCACTGAACTGATTCCGAAACCAGAGAAGGACCCAAATAAGAAAGAAAACTACAGGTAAAGTTCTCTAATGAACATAGACGCAAAAATGCTCAATAAAATACTGGCAAACAGAATGCAGCAAATCATCAAGAAGATTATACATCATGACCAAGTGGGATTCATCCCAGGGATGCAGGGATGGTTCAACATACATAAATCAATAAATGTAACACATCATATTAACAGACCCAAGTACAAAAACCATATGATTATCTCAATAGATGCAGAAAAAGCTTTGACAACGTCCAACACCCATTCATAATAAAAACCCACAGAAAATTGGAATAGATGGTCTTTATCTCAATCTGATAAAAGTCATCTATGACAAACCAACAGCCAACCTCACACTATGTGGACAAAAACTGAAAGCTTTCTCTGTAAAATCAGGAACAAGATAAGGATGTCCACTATCACCACTCTTGTTCAATATAGTTCTTGAAATATTAGTCAGAGCAACTAGAAAAAAGAAAAAATAAATAAGACTGATATGGATAGGAAAAGAAAAAGTTATATTATCATTATTTCCAGATGACATGATCCTCTACATAGAAGATCCCCAAAACTCCATCAAAAGACACCTAGAATTAAGAAATAAAGTCAGTAGCATAGAGGATATAAAGTTAACAGTCAAAAATCAACAGTGTTACTGTACACCGAGAAAGGAATTAGGAAAAAAATACCTTTCACAATGGCATAAAAAAGAAAAAAGAGGGGCTGGGAATTTAGCTCAGCAGCACAGCGCCTGCCTGGCAAGCGCAAGGTCATAAGTTCGATTCTCGGTACCAAAAAAAAAAAAAAGAAATACTCTGGAATTAATCTAATCCAAGGAAATTAAAGACCTCTGGAATGAAAACCACAGTATTCTGAAAAAGGGGATCAAAGAGTATATCAGAAAAAGGAAAGATATTCCCTGTTTCTGGATAGGCAGAACCAATACAATCAAAATGGCCATAGTTCCAGACTGTTGTACAGATTAAATGCAATTCCAATCAAAATACCAACAGCATTCCTCACAGAACTAGAGAAAGCACTCCTAAAATTCACATGGAACCAGAAGAGATCTAGAATAGCAAAAGCTACTCTAGGCAACAAGGGCACAGCAAGGGACAACATAATCCTTGTTTGAGGTTATACTACAAAGCTGCGATGATAAAAATAGCATGGTACAGGCACAAAAAAAAAAAAAAAAATCCAGACCCAGACCTGAGTATCAGTGGAACAGAACAGAGGATTCAGAAACAACTCCAGGCATACCCAGCTACTTTATCTTTGACCAAGGGTAAAATATTTTTGCTGGAGGAAAGATAGCCTCTTTAGCAAGTGATGCTGGGAAAACAGGCTTTCCACATGCTGAAACTTGAACCTAGACCCATATCTTTCACCACGTACTAAAGGAAAAGGACCAAAGATCTAAATATTAAAACAGAAACAATCTACTGGAAGACAAAATACATAAAACTCTTGAAGATACAGGTGAAGGCAAAGACTTTCTGAATAGAACCTTGGTTACATAAGAAGTTGTACCCAAAATCAAGAAATGTGATCACATCAAATTTGAAAGCTTCTGCACAGCAAAGGAAACCATCAACAGAACAAAGAGACAACCTACAGAATGGGGAAAATTTTTTGCTAGCTACTCCTCCAAGGACTAGTGATGAAGAATATATAAAGAACTCAAAAAGGCCCCCCAGATTTAAAGATCCAATCAAAAATGGGCATCTGAAATGTTAGATACTTCTCAGATAAAGAAGGACAGATGGCCAATAAATACATGAAAAAATGTGCAACATCACCAGCCATTCGAAAAATGCAAATTAAAACAACACTGAGATTCTATCTCACTCCAGAAAGAATGGCTCTCATCAAGAAATCAACCAATAACAAGTGCTGGTGAAGCTATGGGGGAAAAGGAACCCTTCTTTATTGTTTTTGGGAGTGTAAACCAGTACAAACTAGTACAACCACTTTGGAAATCAGTATGGAGGTTCCTCAAAAAACTAAAAAGAGGAGTTCCATTTGACTCAGCTATTGCCCTTCTAGATATCTGCCTCAAAGAGTCAAAGACATTATACCACAGTGATGGATGCACCTCCATGTTTATAGCAGCATAATTCATAATAGCTAAATCTTGGAAGCAGCCTATATATCCATCAACAGATGAAAGGATAAAGAAAATGTGGTATTTATACACATGGAACGCTACTCTGCCACAAAGGAGGAAAAGTTGAGTCAACTGTAGGAAAATGGATGCAGTTGGAGACCATAACATTAAGAGAAGTAAATCAGAAACATAAGCTTAAATACAGCATGATTTCTCTTGTATGAGAAACTCAACATATAAATAAAGTAAAATAAAAGCCAGATAAGAAGAAAAGAGAGAAAAAGTATCTTGATTTAATATAACTGTCTTATGCGCTTGATACGTTTTTGGCCTATCAGTCTGGCTGTTAAGTCTGTATGTATGATAATTAACTCTATAAGAACTTATAGGATAAATAAATGAATCTGATGCTGGCAAAAAAAAGGTAAGGTATGGAGGGAAGGGAAAAAAATTGAGACGTGTTCTGTACATGTACCAGCTCCCCACAATGAATATGATCATTATGCACTGCAAACATTCACTAATAAAAATAATCCCAGCACTCAGGAGGCTGAGGCAGGAGGAGCACCACACGTTCAAGGCCAGCCAGGCTACATAGTGACTTCAAGGCCAGCCTGAACTACATAGCAAAGCCATGTCTCAAAAAAAATTAAAATAAAATAAAAATAAAAATGTTTAAAAAGAATAAAGCTGCTCACCTCATGGCAGTCAACAGCAGAGAGCAAGGGGGTGCAGAGAGGAAGTAGATCTAGACCCCAAGGTCATGACCCCATGATCTGCCAGCCACTCTCAGAGTGCACTAATCTGTTAGACACCTCCCGGTCAAGTTGGCAACCAAGATTAACCATCACATTATCGCACGAAGCTTTTAACAGTCTTCCATTTTGGATCACAAATTACTTCCAGAACCCTGTGATAGTATTTCACATGCTCAAGTCTCGAAAATCTGTTACCACGCACATTTCATGTATATCATACCCGTTCTCCCTCCAGAGCTGTTCCCAAGCAGATGCCTCTGTCCCACTCCTGCCCATGTAGCGCCTGAACCCCTATGTGGCCATCAGTGCTGCCTCCTCCCTGGAGCTCTTCTCTCTGAACTCTCCTGTCTGTGTCACAGTGGCCCCTGGAGGGGGGCTTGGAGACCTCTTTTCAGTCACCTTGTGATGAGCCCCATCCTCAGGCTCAGAAGGAAGTGGCGGGAGTAAAGGCAATGATTCTACCTGGATGCACCTGTATGGGCCTTTCCTCAGGCAAAGACGTGGTACACACAGTACATTATGAAGGAGTCAGGTGCCATTTCCCCATTTTCCAAAGGGAAAAATGAGCCATATAACAGATTAAGTCCATCACACTCAGCCAAAGGAGTGGCCCTCTGAAGAGTCATATGTCAGTGTCTCAAGAGTCAGGGAGGCGGGGCTGGGGATTTAGCTCAGCGGCACAGCACCTGCCCGGCAAGCACAATGTCGTGAGTTCAATCCCTGGTACCGGGGGAAAAAAAAAAAAATGCATACTCCCCACTCCCAGCCCATCCTAAGAAAGAAGAGGAAGGAAGGTGGCTCAGTCAGCCAGACAGGCTAGGACAGCAAAAAGGGAGATGGAGATG
>NW_004955469.1:7012571-7026759 GCF_000276665.1 Chinchilla lanigera
GCCGAGAACAATGGTACACAAACTATAATCCCGGCTATGAAGGAAGATGAGGCAGGAGGATTGTGAGTCTGAGGCTAGCCCAGGCAACTTAGCACAAATAAAAACTAAAAATAAAAACCTCAAAATAAAAAGGGATGTGGATGTGGCTGAGTGGTACAGCGTTTGCCTAGCGTGCACAGGGCCCTGAGTTCAACAGAGGAGGGGCTGCAGAGAGACAGACACAGAGACAGACAGACACAGAGACAGAGAGAGACAGAGGCAGAGAGGGACACAGAGAGACACTGCCATTACCCAGTGTTCCATTGTGCCACATCCAAGCCGACTCCCCTCAGCATCTGTGAGGGACCGCAGCTCTCATACGCCATGGTGGGGGCACTTGTGACCACCTGTCCACCCCCACTTAGCTCAGGTTGTTGCTCCCTTTCTTCATACACAGTAAAAGCCACTTTTTTTTTTTTTTAGGAATGGTTCTCTGTGCTCTAACACACAGCCATGTGATCGCTACCATATTCATTCAACTTTTGTTTTTTGTTTTTTTTTTCTGGTACCAGGAATCGAACCCATGACCTCGCACTTGCCAGGCAGGTGCTGTGCCGCTGAACTAAACCCCCAGCCCCGTTTTTTTTGGTTTTTTTTTCTGGTACCGGGAATCAAACTCAAGACCTCACGCTTGCCAGGCAGGCACTGTGCTGCTGAGCTAAATCCCCAACCCACATTCAACTTTTGTATCAATCAGCCAACCACCTGTCTCACCCTACTCAAAGAAGACACGTTTGGCTCTGCTTCTGGATCTAGAGGAGCCGGCCTTGAGACCAATGGCACTGTGTCCCTCTCGGAGCCTGGGTGCCATCCTTCCCTCACTGTCCTCCCCGACTTTGTCGGCTATGAAGTGCCAGTGACAGTGAGGGGAAGCCGACATGCTGCAGGTGAAACACACTTTACAACCTATGTAAATGCTACCTGGATGCAATGTAGCAGTCTTCAGACCAGCTCAGTTGTGGCAAAGGACATGTTTCCCTAGGGACATGGAAGTGAAGACTATATGTGTTGGGGACACCACAGAAGAGCATTCAGCACTGTCTGCAGGCCAGGCAGCAAGCCTCAAGTCCTCTTCTTCCCTGCATCCCATGCTAAGCCTCTTGAGTTGTGGATCACCAACCTCTGTGAGGAGGGAGGGATTACAAGGCACAGGGGGACAAAGGCAGGCCACCAGGTCCCGTGAGGATGTCCTACAACTTCACATTCCCAAGATGATGCTACTGGTTTGCAACTAGACCCCCCTACCCCCCCCCATTATAAATCAACGAACCAGCTCGCACAGCACAAGTCTGGCCCTCCTCCACCCCAAATCACCCCAGAGACCTTCTTCCTCCCCCTCCCCCGCCCTTCCCCCCCTTCACTCCTGCAAAAACAGGGTGAAAAGAAAAGAGATGATAATGAGAGGCCATTGCCACAGTGGGTAAACAAATAGAAAATCTGCATCAAAAGTATTCTTTGTCCTAAGAGAGCTTCACCAGAAGTACATTCTAATACTTTTAAGGAAAAACAAAAAGAAAGTGAGCCAGCTTTCAAATCTCCTTTCTCTCTTTTGCTTTCTATGTTCTATTCCCCCATTATGCTGTTTTTTCCTCCTGATTATTAGAGTTAATGATCAGAAGGCCTGTCCAGCAAGCAACAGCCATGATCAGTGCAGTGAGATTTGAAGTTAAAGTATGTTTTTTCTTAATTACTACGGAGAAATGTCCAATAATTGTAGAGATGTGCATTTTTGGTTGTTCGGGTTTGTTTTTCCTAGACACATCTAGGAAAACTGGATGTGGGTGTTTATTAATAAGGGGATGGCCAGGCATGGGGGCACACACCTATAATCCCAGCACTCAGGAGGCTGAGGCAAGAGGACAGCCACGAGCCATGAGTTCAAAGGTTACGCAGTGAGTCCAAAGACAACCTGAACTACATAGTGAGACCTTGTCTCAAAAGGGGGTGGGTGAGGGTATGACACCCCAATCAGGTACAGTATTGGGAAGTGGTAACACCACGCAGGGAAGTATTAGTACCTCCCCAACCCCATTACCCTACCCAAGAGGGTAGGAAGGTCCATTGCCATGATCAGGTTGGTGACTGCTAAGGTTTGAATATGGTTTTGTCCCTTTCAGTACGGCCGTAGATGTAGTTCAGAGGCACAGTGCTTTCTTAGCTATGTGAGGCCCTCGGTTCAATTTCTAGCCCTGAAAAAAGAAACAAAAAAACCTCATAGTGAAACGTATAATGGTTCTGAGACATAGGAACGCCCTTCAGAGGTGATTAGATCTTCAAGAGAGGCTGGTGCCTTTCTTGTGGGAGCAGGTTCATCCTCCAGCGAGCAGGCTGCCAGAACAGATTTCTGCTGGCTCCGCCACAATGCCTGCCTGCCCCTCTGCTGTCCTCTGAGCTGACGCAGCACAAGACCCTCACCAGAAGCAGACCAGATGCCAACACCATACCCTGGGACTTCCCAGCCTCCAGAACCACCATGACCTAAACCTCTATTCTTTATAAATTACCAGGTCCCAAGTGTTTTCTTACAACAACAGAGAATGAACTAAGATAGTTACTGAGCCTTGCACTTTTCTGCCAGTCTTTTAAGAATCTGACCCATGAATGATAAATCCTCCACATCCTGGTCCCCTTGCAGGAAAAATTCAGCCTCCAAGCACAGCCCAGGACCCACCTAGAGCCAGCAATGAGGCTGGACAGGAGGCACTGCAGCCTCCACTGCCAGGTCTGACCCAGCTGGCACCATACTGCACTTCAGGGGACCAATCTCGAGGTGACAGGTGCCAACAAACCACAACCACGGAATCTTGCAAAAGTTCAAATCTGGACCACTCGTGCCGGGACTTGGAGCAGAGGTCCACAGCAGAGCTCTTCTGAGTCAGGTCGCTTACTTCTCTGTGTACAAGAAAGCATGCTTGAGGAGAGGAAGAGAAAGGAGAGAAACGGCTTCGTTTCCACTCTAAGTGAATTCCTCAGGGACCACAAAGAAAAATTTTGCTTGAAGAAGCAGCTGAAAACACAATGACCAGAAGAAAGAGGGATGGGATAGGAAATGGCCAGGAGGGAAAAGGAAAGAGGCTGATATCCTATGTGAATAACACAAGTAAGGAGAAAAGAGAAAAAGGATAAATAAAATTAATAAATGAAGGGTGAAAAAAAGAACATCACATTTTGCAATCATTATACAGAATTTTATAGTCTGAAATATTCTTAAACCAGACATGGTGGCGCACATCTGTAATCCCAGCACTCAGGAGGCTAAGGCAGGAGGATTGCTGTGAGTTCGAGACCAACCTGGGCTACACAGTGAGACCCTGTCTCAAAAAAAAAAAAAAAAGAAGAAAGAAAATATTAAGTTTTTCACAATGAGAAAAAAAAAAGATGAGAAAAAATAATGAAAAAAAAAAAGATGAGAAAAAATAATGAATAAACTTAACCTGATTCATTCATAGATCACCCAAGATTAAATGTAACAAAGAAATAATTAGCATTACACAGCGTGCTTTGTGGTTTGTATCAGTCACCCCCCACACACACAGGTAATAAAGTAACACCCCCATGGCTGTGTTTGCCAGGGACAAAAGGGAGAAACAGACCCTCACCTCATACCATAGCCCCTCCCTCGCCTAGGCCTGACTTAGTTCCCCTAACATGAGTGAGTCACAGATACCCAACGCCAGCAGACAGAGCTACCCAAGCCCTAGTGGTCCCTCCTCTACTCATCACGGGCCACACGGGTGCCCAGGCAAGAAGCAGAGGCGGTTACAGATGCGTCCCACTGAAGACCCTGCAGCCTGCACCATTTCCCAGCATGAGGTCCTATGGGGCCCCAAGCCTTCCTCCTTCGTGATGCTACAGTCTCCCTGGAACACCCCTCATCCTCCCTACAGTTTTAGGTACCACTGAAATGCCAATGATCCTCAAATCTGGATGTCCAGGCCTCTCTTCTAAGCTTTAGATCTGAGTCCAGGGCCGAGGATACAGAGGGTCTCAATAATCACCCACAGGACAGTCTGCCAATGGCATGTGGATGTCCCACAGGTACCTGAAACTCAGCTCGTCCTCACCATCTCTACTTCTATCTTGTGGCTGGCCCAGACCTCCGCGGCCTCCTACACTGTCCTGGCTTCACTCAAGTCCACCAGAACGTCCTTCCACATCCCAGCCAGATCCTCCCTGTCCTCCGCCTAAATTCCTTCATTGGAACCCCATCTTAACAACAAAACCCAAATTTTCTAGCCCTTCTGCCATCTGGCTTCCCTACACCATCTCCCTCCAGCTCTTGCCACCCATTCCTGCTACTGTTACCGGTCCCAAGCAAGTGAGAGCCTCCCATGACTCTGACCTATGCCCGCTGCTCCACCTGGCAAACTCCTACCCACCCTTCAAGACCCAACCCAACAGCAGCTCTTCAGAAGCTGCCTTTGGTTTCCCTAGGCTCTCTCATACCAGCAGGATTTATACTATAGCCCACAAACTCCTTGAGGGCAGAGACTGAGTTTCATTCATCCTCTGTACTCCCCGTGGCTGGGAACAATGTTTGCTGTTTTAATGAAATGTTTGATAAGCAGGAAGAAGGAATGAAGTTTCCCCTTAGACTGGAGGGACAGCCAGGGAGGTGGGGTGGTGACAAGTACAACTCTGAGCAGCTACTCTTCCATGTGCTTTTATACATGTAACCTTTGCCTGAGGACAAATTTAGAACTAGCCCAGCAAAATGTCAATGACTTCTAAAATCCCTCCTCCACTTCCACCTTCTACCTGGACCCAAGAGGATCTTTATTAACAAGTGACAAAGGAGTACTGATCAGCAAGCACCCTTAAAGAAGTAAGTAAATATTGCTTTAAAAGTTCATTCTCGGGGCTGGGGATTTAGCTCAGCGGCAAAAGCACCTGCCTGGCAAGCACAAGGTCGTGAGTTCGGTTCCCGGTACGGGAGAAAAACCAAAAACAACAACAACAACAAAAAAGTTCATTCTCAAATCATTTGCATTAACATAAGAACATTTCCCCGGGACTGGATGGATGTAGCTGGAATCTTATCAAACTCTCCATGAGAGTTGACACGGAAGGAAATAAAGGCAAAAGCAAAGCTGGAATGTACGGATTCAAGAAGCATCTCTGGAATAACTGGCAACACCAAGGCATCACAAAGGGGTATAGAGCTGGGTGTGGTAGTGCACGCCTGTAATCCCAGCACTCGGAAGGCTGAGGTAGGAGGATCCTTGCGAGTTCAAGGCCAGCCTGGGCTACAAAGTGAGCTCAAGGCCAGCCTGAACTGCAGAGTGAGACCCTGTCTCAAAAAGACAAAAAAAAAAAAAAAAAACCAAAACCAAGAGCGTATAATGTTATCCACCACTGGCCTTAATCTTCTTCGAGGTAAATGACAGCCTGCAAAGAAAGCTACCTTCCACATGCTTCTGAAGGATGTACCCAACTGAATCCCTGCCTTTGGGGAAGGCATACAAATGTGAGAATCAAGCCACCCACCAGCTGCTGTGGACAGAAAAGACAAGACTGCTTCCCCATACCCTGGACTGGGCATAGGGCCTTAGGAAAGGGTAGGAGATGAATTCTTCCCACATGTGGGAGGCAAGGCAGAGCCATGCAGAACTATAAGCCGTCTTCTCTTTGCATGTGAGGTATTCCAAAACTTCCCCAACGCCTGAGAAATGATGTATTGCACAAGACAGAATATCAAACCACAATGCAGCTAAATATACCCTGCGCTGGACCACACCTCTAACTCCTGAAGCACCTGTGATTTCAGAGCATCTTGAGCTCCCTCCTAACAGCACCAGCCCCTTCTTGCAAGCAGGCATCTCCTACCTCCTGGCTTGGTAGACAGCCTCCATAGGTGGTCCACCACCAAGTCACTCCTGCACCCCGCAAACCACCCTTACTTCCCAGCACAGAATCAATTTCTTCTCGTGCCTCAGTCAGCCTGGTGACTTGCTTTATGAACCTGGCCCTTAAAAACTCTGGTAGCTTCCATCTTCTCCCTGAGAACACGACGTCATGAGGAAGCCTGAGCAAGCCACTTGGAGAGGTCGTGCTACAGACACAGAATAAAACCTTCTCAGAACCCGCTGCCCTGGCCTTCAGCCCATCAATGACTGATGAGTGGATCAGCCCTGGCAGCTAGTGAGTGACCTCTGGTAGGGTCACAGAAGCAGAAATCCACAGCAGAACAGAGCCAAGCCAGAGAACCATGAGAAACAATAAACTGTTCACCTTTGGAGCCCCTAGGGTGGGACTGTTATACAGCAATGGATTCTGAAACAAGCAGTAGGCAAACGGGAGGTCTGTGGGAAGACCACTGAGAAATGGGCCATCCCACACTAGGAAGTTCCTACAGAACCAATACAGAATTTTTTCTATGTGTGATACTGGGGACTGAACCAGGGTCTTCACAGTGAGCTACACTCCCAGCCCTGTTTTAGGTTTTATTTTGAGACAGGTTTTCACTAAGTTGCTAAGTTGCCTAGGCTGGGCTCAAAATTGTGATCCTCCTGAGTACTGGGATTTACAGGCATGTGCCACCCCAGTGTCTTGTTTACTTTTTTCGTTGCTGAGACAAAATACCTGACACCCAAAGTTAAAGGAGAAAATGTTTATTTACCTCACAGTTATAGAACTTTCAGTCCATAATCGGCTGGCTCCAAGGCAAGGTGGCGTGTAGTTGCTTTAAACCCAGCACTGCACCATGAATCAGTCCTGGCATCACACACTCTAGATCCAGCCACCTCTAAAAAGCCCCACCTATGACCGCATGAGGCTTCTGGGGGGACATGTAGACATGAGCTGTAACACCCAACCAACATATAATTCTAATTTGTCCAAACTTGCGTGTGACAGTTTCTGAGAAAAATGTTTTAGAATGCAATACTACATTCCGCACAGTAAACAGAATTTAATACCATCCTGACCAGTTGGTTGACACCAGGGACACTTGTATACAAAGGGCTGTGAGTTGCAACATTCAACATCCCAACAGCTACACTCCTTGATTAGCATATGCTCTTCGATGAAGACCCTAGAAGCACCTCCTGGTCTCCAAGGTTACCTTTGCAAATGCCTAGGGGTTGAGAAACCAAAGCCCTAGCCCTGCTGGACATACACCCAACAGCTGAGGGAAGGTACACAGGCTTCTTTAATGATACAGAAGGCCAGGAACTCTGAATTCCAATAGCCTGAGTTCAAATCCTACTCCCACACTTATTAACTGGGTGACCCTGGACAGGTCTTTTTAGTTGCCACACATTTCAGTTTCCTCACCTTTAAAGTAGAAATACCTGCCTCTCACTGGAAGACTCAGCTAGGCCAGGGTGAAAGCTCAGGAACTGGGGGGCCCCTGGCCCATCCCCACAGACACAGACCCTGGGCCAAACAGAGGCATCCCAGCCTGAGAACTAGTGAAGTCCGCCACCATGAATGCCTGCTGGAGTGAGGGGACCCCTAGGGAAGGGGGTGTGAATTACTCAGGGCCAGGCCCCCAGAATGGGATCTGTGGTACAGGAAGAGACCATGGGACAAGAACAGCCTTGGGAGTCCCAGCAACTCCACCCATGGAAAATTTACCAGGACCTCTGTGCCGTCCAAGCCCAGACATGAGAGTGTGTGTGTGCACACGAGTGTGTGCCTAAGTGCGTGCATGTGCACACTCAGCATGTGTGTACATACAAAGCTACCCAGTCCCCCCACTGGTGCAGCCTTAGGCTTCCTTTTCCTCTTCAGAAAAACCTGATTATGAAGTGCCTATTTGAAATCACAAACACGAGCACTCTGATGTTCCCAGCAAAATGTCAGTGAAATGTGGGTGAAAGGTGGGCCCTAAATTGCACGTGAACCACAAGGACACACTAAAAAAGCTGTTTACATAGAGGTAAGAGTCAGAAAAGGCCACAGAGAAACGAAACTAGGGACAGGGACGGGGACGGGGATGACTTTCCACAAAAACTGTTCACATGTTCAGTAATTCATTATCCTTCATCCTGCACAGGTGGCTGGATTTGAGGGCCCTGCGGTTTCCTTCTATGCACTTCCTCAGTAGTCTGGTTCCTCCCCTGATGCTTCAAAAACAAGTGGCTGGGCTCTCCTGCCTAGGGGCGGTGGCAGGGGTCGGGCCTGGGAACCTGTCTGCCCCTCCCGACCGGCTCCTGCACAGCCTCCCCGACAGGTGGCTTCTGGTGGCTGAAAGTGCCCAGGCCTGCTGCCTTCCTGCCCTCCCCACGTCCCTCACATGCGTCACGTGCTCCAGGTGCAGGCCCACAGGGAACATTCTGTCACGGGCTTGTCCCTTCCTCGCATCTAATTCAGGGCAGGGGCCCTTCCTGTCATGTTTTAGGGCCTCCCATCTCTTGATGCTATGCTTCAACACTCAGCAAAGGCCTCTGAGGCAGCCAAAGACGCAGAAGGAGGTCAACGCCTGCATTCCATAGAAAAAAGGGTTTTCAGGGAAGCCCACATCCCACCTTCTCACTCAGCAGTGTCCCCTCCCCAGTTATCTGGCCCCTCTATCTCACGGGGCTTCAGTTTCCTCATCTGCGCAATGGAGCCAGTCACACTGAGATTAAATGGGTTGATCACTGTGTAAGGATATTTTATCCAGCTTCAGACAGGGCTGTCTGGGAGCCTTGTCTCTTCTCACACCCTCTCCCTACTCCACAGCCAAGCACTCCTTCACTAGTGAGTGACTTCCTATGCAATTTGCATAGGAAAGCGTGAAAGGAATCCCACGTCCACAGCATCATCCTGTTTCACTCTGTGAATAAAGACCTTAACAGGCCACCATAGTTTAAACCTAAAATGGTCCCTCAGTGTCCGGCTGCCATTGGGTGAGCAGCTGTCCTCCACCAGGCCCTAGCCCCAGGCCACTTCTGCTCTGGAACCAGACGGCCATGGACTGAGCACACTGCAACAGTGAGCCAAACAAACCTCTCCTCCTTTCAGTTTGGGCCGGCAGAGGTCAGACTGTGCTGTAAGAAGTACAGATGCTATGACCCAGGTGAGGGGAGACCCAGGTAAAGCAGCTCCAGCCCTTCCCACAACCACCTTCCCCTGAGGGAGGCCCAGGCCCAGGCTCTCCCCACCACAGCCTGACGCACTTTGGCTCCAGTCCCTGAGTGCTGCAAAGCGCATACCCCTTGCTCTATAATACTCTGTCAGAGCAGTGAAGCTCCAGCCCCAACCAACCCGCTGCCTCAACCTGCTCTCCCACTGAAGCCGCACCTGCTAGCTCCTGAGAAGAATCCAGGACAGAGAGGGTGCTCAGCAGCCCTGCACCCCATGTTTACCTACCATCCTTCCCCACAGAGAGAGCTGGGTATGGACTGGGGGTCATGAGGGCTGCAGAAGAAGACTGTTGACACTGCTAAAGCCTCCTTGGTGCTGCTGGCAGCAGAAGCCAAACCACAAAACTCACAAGCCCTCCAGAACCCCAGGCGTTAGCTGTGCCACTCAGTCAAGCTGTACCGCACAACGCAAGGGGGAGTCCCTGCCAAAGCCAGGGTGGGGGAGGGGCACGTGGGCAGGAGAAAGAAGAAAGGGGACCCCAGGTGGGTCTGAGAAAGTTCCTGGGAGTTAGCCTGGTTGGGGTAGGGGTGGCATCTGGTTCTCATGCCCCTGCCCCTCTCATCCTCAAGGGAGCGCCCCCGCCCCCCCACCCAAGAGGCAGCACAGGCCCAGAGCAGAACGACCCTCCCCGCTGTGTGCCAGGGCGAGATGGTCCCAGGTATTCCTCCCACAGCCACAGAGCCACCCGGGCAAGGCTTCCACAGCACTCGGAGACGAACACAGGGATGCTGTGACTGGAGGACTTTGGTGGGTGAGCCTGGGAACCAAGCACCTTTTAGAAAGTCACGCTGGTCCCAAACAAGTGACTCAGAAAGTTCTGGAACACAGCTCATTGTACGCTGGGCCTCCAGTCTCCTATCTCAGGCTCCCAGTTTAACCTTAGGAGTCCCCTTCCCTTCCCCTCTCTATTCCCAAAGCCAAGTTTCGGGCACTGCTTCATGTCAAGGTCATGCTCCCCTGGGATGCTAACTTTTTTATTTTCATTTTATTTTTGGTGTTGGGGGTGGAACCCAGAGCCTTGTGCATGCTACTCACACACTCTACTGACGACACATGGATGTCCGGGGGCTTGTGAGCTCTGTGGCCATGCTTCCTTGCTTACCTAGGGAATGAGCCCCAGAGTGACAAGGCTTGAAGGCTCTCCCAGACCTCCTCAGAGGTACAGGGTAAGAAAAACCCAGGAGACAAAAGACTCCTGTTTCCATGTAGTCCATTACCAGAGAGCCAGAGGTCCCTACAAGCTGTGCCTTCTACTGAGATTGGGGAAGGAACTGCAGACATGCTGTCCTCAGGAGGTGGTGGGGAGGTAGCCTTGTGCTCTCAGTTAACAGGACAAACAGCCCGTGGAACACACACTGATGTTCCTCTAATCACACAGGAGCCCAGGGCTGGGAAGCAGCATGGCTGGGCTCTCATCTCCTTTCTGCCACCGATGTGCCATGACTGTCTATTTCTGCAAAACGGGGGATTGGGACCAGATGTTCACCCGGACCCCTGCCTGTGCTAAAGTCCTATGACCGTTGCAAAAATAAATCAGAAGGCTACTGCATGGGTGGAGAAACTTGTGAAGAAGTGAAATCTATCCACTCACCTAAGACTTCTCAGTGGCCAGTTTCCACAGCTTACTCCTCACCCCAGGGCCACTGGAGGCTCGGGTCAATACACCCTGCCTCTCCTGGCATCCAGCAGGTCATCTTTTCAAGTTGACACCAGGCCAGCCCCACCCTCCACAGAACTGCCCTGGAGTAGGAATCAGGTTCTCTCACCAGCGTGAGGTTGGCAGGCCTGACACCACCCCTGGGGAGGCAGCTCTGACTTATTCTCTGGTCATCAGTTTGTTGTCCCCCAACCCAGAGACACACACTGCCTACTGTCCCTTAGTCTGCTCCCTGCTGAAGCCCAGAATCACTGACACTTTGGTAGGGCCCCTCTCTGCCCCATCTCAGAACTCTGCCCAGACTTGGAAATGGCTCGGGGGATGAGCGCGTGATGTTCCTCAAAGGCCCTTTCTCCCACCCCAGGACACTCCTACCAATAAGCGGTCCGTGAGGTTAGAGGTGGGGCTGTGCGCTCCCCCTGGGAGAAGCTCTGCTCTGCTCTGCTCCCTCACTGGACAGTACAGCTGTATTAACTGTTCATGGCACCCTGAGCTCTTGGCCCAGGGATCCTGGCAGTGAAAAAAGGCGGGAAGTGACCATTCACTAGAAGGTAACAGTTCAGAATTCGATCTCAGGCCCCACATGGTGCCAGCCAAGCTGACTATACCCCAACAGATTCCCAAGAGGAACGACTGTGGCAGGATTTCCCAGGCAGCTTCTCGAAAAGCCTTCAGCAGGCAGGGCACACACTAAATCCCACCAACCCAGATGTCCTGACAGCAAGGGCATGAGGAGGGCAAGCAACTGGGAGAAAAACAAAGGGACCTGTTAGCACAAGCACAGGCACAGCCCAGGCCTGAGCCACGCAGAACGTGCCTGAGCCCTCCCCTGAGCCACGCAGAACGGAGAAGCAGGGAGCATCCAGGAGACAGGTCACTCGCTGGGCCGGGACAGGAAAAGAGAAAGGACTCTGACCCAAGAACTAGGAAAAAAATCAACCTGAGCGAAAACCGTGATCTCTAACCAACTGGGAAGCAGTGGGGCAGCCCCCAGGGTTCTTGCATCAACCGCCAAAGGCACCTGGAGACTCAGCTCCCAGCCCCAGGGAGATAGCGGTCATGGTGACAGAGGCTATGGGCTACAGGAGAGACAGGGGGAAGCAGAAGCAAGAAGGATGTTCCAGCCACGTGGCTGCCATAAATGTGTGACCTCAGGCACATCACCTCCCTGCTCTGAGCTCAAGTATAAAATAAGGAAGGAGACAATGGGATGTAAGATTGTGGAATCCATGGACTCTAAGATCCACAGAGTTCCCAGGGATCAGCAGATAATGAGCACAGAAGGCCACAATCACGTGTCCCGTTGCTGTGGTCCCCCTGAGTCTGGCGGGGGGTCTTAGCACTTGGTGGAACCACATTATGTAAGTTAAGCTTTGGCCAAAACCTGACCTCTTCCAGCAGAAACCATCCCACAGGTCTAGCAGACCCCACATCACAGTGGCCAGCACAACGCCCCCAGGAGTGGCCCCATGAGTGCCTTCTCCACTCAACTAACTGCTTGAGGCACCCTGAGTTCCTGGAGGCAGAAGCAGGATACATGATAACTGCATCTTCCCTCTCGACAGCCCTTCCCTTATCCCAACGAGCTTTCACCTACGTTTCCTTTCATCCTGACAACTGCTATGTTCTGCAGGCAGGGCAGGCGGTACCCCCATTTACAGGGGTGCAGACAGGGCCCACGCAAGTCAAGTCACATGTTAGAGGTAGGCAGTGACAGATGAAGATCAAAATTCTCACAAGAGGTTCTCCTGGGTGGGACAATGCTATCTCAAGACTGGGCCTACAGGAGTCTTCCTGGACAGGTCTTTTAGTCAGAGGGAAGATAGGCGGCAGTGACCTGACAGCCTCCTTTCCCTAGGGGCAATCACTGGATGGCATGGTGTGCAGAGCCAGGAGCTGAGACAGAGGTGGTCCTACACCATCAGATGAGAATCCCGGTCACTGCCCCTTTGGGTCACATTTTGACACAAGGGCAAAGAAAACAACTTCCACCACTTGAAGCAAGCTCCGAGCCTCAACGGCAAGGGAAGACACAGGGTGAGGGGAAGGCGGGACTCACCTCTCTCAGCAGCTGCATCCCTTGCAGCTCGTCCTGCTGCTGCTGGGCCACGGTGACCCCCAAGACCAGCGTGTGCACAACACAGGAGACCACAGAGATGGTCACGATGGGGCTGAGGCTGAGGGGCAGCGTGATGAAGAAGGAGAAGACGAAGAAGACCTGCCAGCCCACTGTGTCACTGGCCGAGTGGGCATGGGCAAAGTTCAGGCCCAAGTAGGAGAAGATCTGGGCTGTGATCACCAGCCACAGCAGGTAGGGTACCACCTTCCGGCTGACCCGGTCAGGGAGCAGACCCTTTCTGCAGAGTACAAAGAGGATGATGTCCAGTACCAGCCCCACCACGGCCACGATGAGGGGAGCCAGCTTGTCGCTGGAGAAGACCACAGCGCACATGACCACCACGTAGCAGTCAAACAGGGCCGCGAAGACCACCAGCACCAGCAGGGTCTCGTGGCGCTGCCTTTTGAAGTAGGTCTGGTACAGGTTCTCCAAGGACTCAGGCACGAAGGTCAGGCGCATGAAGCGAGGCAGACACAGGCAAGACCCCGAGTTCCGCACGGAGATTTCATGGGTCCGGCCCACCCCGCGCTCAGGGTCAGAAGGCAGGCTGACAGAGTACTCAGCTGAGTACTCGGCCGAGTACTCCGGATCGGAGAAGCCCTGGTTCCTGGGCATCCTGGCAAGCGTCTGCTTCCACTGGCCCTGGAGAAGAGGACTGGGCAGCGGAAGGGCTCCGGAACTGGCCACCTACCAGGACTCACTGAGACCTGGCGACCTCGGAGCGCCTCCTCCGGGCTGGGGCTGAAGGGCTGGCAGGAGCGCGGAGCAGGTTTCCAGGGCCCGGGTGGCTCCGGTCATCTGCAACTTAAAAGGACATCACTAAGTAGGTGCACCTCTCTCCCTCCTGGGTGGCTTCCCACGGCCCTCCGCGCCCTCACAGGCGGCTCCGTGCTGCAGGCGCCTCGCACCAGGGCCTTCCCCGCAGCCCCCACGCAGCACGCGCGGTTGTCTACACCAGACATCGGTTTCCTGTCTCTGGCTTACGGAGGGGCCTTGCCACCTCCGCCCTGAGCACCGGTCTCTGTGTCATCCCTCTCGGTCCCTGCCTTCCTTGCCTAATTCCCTCAGGCCCAATCTGTAGAAGCTGAAAATGAAACGTGCCAGGAAGAAACCAGAACCATCCTGGGGATTCCTGTATCTTCCTTCTGTTTACTTCCTTTTTCCACCCAGCCCTGGGAGACTCGGGCTCCTACCGGCCCTCTTCCCAACCTTCCCCAGCCTCGGGGCGCTGCCTGTGCCCCGGAAGCCCGGCCCCGGCCCGGCGCTTACCTGTGCGGGACTCAGGGCCGCGTGCTCCGGGA
>NW_004955469.1:7027237-7035765 GCF_000276665.1 Chinchilla lanigera
TCCTCCTCGAGTCCCCGCCCCCTCGGCGAGCGCGCCCGGGCGGCGGCGGAGGGGACCAGTCCGGGTCCCCGGCCCGCGGAGCGGTAGTTAGAAGAGCCCTCGGGGTCCCCGGGATCCCGGCCCACCGACCGCGTGGAAGCGGGGTGCGCGGCGGGCAGGAAGGATGGAGAATCCACGCCGCGCGCGGAGGCCCGCCTCGAGGAGGGAAGCCGGGGCCGTGCGCTCCCGCAGGTGAGTGCGATCGGTCCGGCGCCCCGCCGCCCCTCCTCGGCCTCAGCTTCCCTCCGAGCTCCGGAGAAGCCGGCCGAGGCTTGGGGACCGCTCCCCGCCAGCCCTCGGTGTCCCCACCCACCCCGGAGCCCACGAACCCAGTGCCGGGCGAGCTTCCCGCGGAGGGGAGGGCGGCTGAGCCCGGTTCTGGAAGGACCGAGGGGGAGTGGCCGCGTGGCACGGGCACTGGTGGAGACCTGGCTTCACAGAGCTCCTCCGTGCACCTCCTACCCGTTTGAGATGTGTTTGAATTCTCCAGCTCCCTTAAAAACGCAAGCGCTTCCACAGCGAGTCTGAATTGTTTTCCTTCAATTTGACAGAACACCTGGTTGGTTAAGGGAGAGATGAGTTGTTCAGGAACAAAAGCGTGTGTCTATGGAGTGGGTGCGGGGACAGCCGGCCCCACTGAGAGGAATCGGCTGCCCTGGGGAGACCTGAAGACCGGCAGAAGGGAGAAAAGCAAACGGCCCCCAATCCTTGGATGGGATCCCCCTCCTGCCTGTCGGAGTTATCCAAGGTTGCGCTTTTGAACCTCAGGCATCCGGCTCGCATCCCTCAGGAATGGTTCCGCCAGAGAATCGGTCCTGTTTGCGTCTGCGCCTCGTGTCTGAAAGGCAGCCACCTCGGCCCGAGCTTCTCAGACCTTGGATGCCAAAAGTGCGGGTGTACATCGGCTGCATCGGGAGGGTGATTCAAATAAAGCAGCACTCCCCATTGTTTTAATTGTTTAGGAGTCCAAAAATTTATTTAGAATTGTTACATGATAGAGGGCGTGATTTGTATGTTTAACAAAAGAACACGTGTTAATAAAAGAAAAAGAGGTGATAAACATGTTAAAGTTAGCTTTAACATGAGACAAGAGACAACCTACATTGCACCTTCTGCGATCCCCCTTTCCTGGCATACATGCCAACCCCTGTGGCTCTCTGGACACCCTACTTGACAAGGCCATGCAGGGCCCAGCCCAGCCTCTGCACCCCACTGGGTTTCATGAAAGAAGATTCCACTCAGAGAACCCATTGGCAGAAACCCCAGTCTACTGTCCCTCCACGATCTCCCTTTCTGCTGTGGGCACCTGTGGTGGTGGTGGGGGTATGTTAAGAGCTAGCAATCGGGAGGACGAGAGGAGCTGTGCAGCACCACCCTCAGGACGCTGCCAGCTTTGCCAGGCTCCATGCCCACCCCCAAGGCAGATGGTAGGGTACACAGAGATTACCTCTGGAGATGACTTCTAGCCAAGCAGGCCTGAAAGAGAGCCTTTCAGGAGGGAGGGAAGGATCTGATTGGGCCCAAAAGTGACAACTTCCAGGTGGTAGGAGCCCCCAGCAGGGGGCCCCCCAACGGGAAAGCCTGGCCCCAGGTTCCCAGTTCCCATCCCTGCTCTGCATTCTGAATCAGGCAGGGCCCTTCCCTGTGGGTGTAGCAAGCACAGTGGGGCAGCTCTGGCCTCTCACTGGGTCTCCCTGGACGCCAGAGCAGAATAGCGGCTCAGAGTCCTGCTGCCAGGAGATCCCGGGAATTTCATCTGTCATCTGTCGGTTCAAAGCAACCTCCTGGCACCTAATAGGTTTTCAACACATTGTCAGTGAATGGATGGATGAGCTCCCTAAGAAGAAACAGGCACTGGCTGTCCCTGAAGAAACCAACTGGGCTCATTCTCTGATGCTGAGAATGCCCTGGTCCAAAGATAATTAAAAGTAATCACCCCCAGGGCTGGAGATGTAGCTCAGTGACAGAGAGCTCCTTTATTATGCATGAGGTTCTGAGTTCAATCCCCAGCACCACGGAAAAAACAAAAACCACCCTCAAGTGAAAAGGGTGAGACTGTGAGGGCATTTTGCTTTTGGCTCCTAAACTTTCCATTGTGGGTGGCTGTAACCTGGAAAACAGGTAGGCTTTGCTTTTGTAGTCAAAAGATAGAGTAAATCTGTGTAAAATACACATCCCACTGGGTGTGGTGGTGCATGCCTGTAATCTCAGCACTCGGGAGGCTGAAGTAGGAAGATCATTGTGAGTCAAGGCCAGCCTGGGCTACAAAGTAAGCTCAAGGCCAGCCTGAACTGCATAGTGAGACCCTGTCTCAAAAAGACAAATAAATAAATAAAATAACATAAAATACACATCCCATGTACAAACACCAAAACAGGGACCCTGAAGGGCTGCTTGTGACCTGCCCTTTCATGCATGTCCTCAGGGAAACAGATGCTTTCAGGTCCTGACCCCCACCCTATCCCAGCTTCTGCACTTTTTTGTTTGTTTCAAGACCAGAGCCCATGCTGACAATTAACTGTTATTGGATAAACAAGCTCGGTTTGGACCCCCAGGGAACTCAGTGGTTCCTGAATCCAGCAAACAATAGATCAGACCAGAGCTCTGGCCCCCGGGGGAAGGGAAAGGGGAGGAGAGAAGAGCATTAGTTCCCCTGGTGACAATACGGGAGGGCCTGGTGTGGGGCCAGAAGGCAGAGCTGGGACCAGGCCCTGCGTAGGTGGTTTCACAGGAGAGTTGATTCACGGAAAGGAGCAGGGCCCAGGAAGCATAAAACAAGAGTGAGAGCCAGGGAACAGGGCTTGAGGCAGAACTGGCCTGGGAGCAAGGGGCTCGGTGCTGCAGGGCCCTTCCCCACCGCCCAGGAGTTGTGCTGAGGACGCCTCAACTTCCGCTGAGCTAGAAGAGGGGTGCATTCCTCCACCTGCTGCCCTCCCTTGTTGGGTGTAGGTGGCCAGCTGGTGTGGTCACTCCCGGGTTCTAGTTTGTGCGAGGGAGGCTGAGCAGTGGGTCCCCAGGCAGGGAATGAGAGCTCCCAGGGGTACTAGCCGAGAAGACAGGAGGAGGAAGGTAGGCTGGGAGGGTATGGCACCTGGCCCAGGAGTGACCAGGCTGTCCCTCACCTGGAGGTTTGGAGCAGAGAAGCAGGAGAAGGGGAAGAGCTGGCACTCAGCCTGTGCACTGGCCTTCATGCTGGCTGGGGACCAGGGGCAGTGAGCCTCAGTACCCAGAGCACTAACCCCTCGACAGGAGCATTGTCAAGCGGGTGCATGTGACCAAAGTGATTGGCAAGCTGGGCACAGGGCACAAATCTGTAGTTCCAGCTGCTGAGGAGGCTGAGGCAGGAGGATCCCTTGAGCCCAGGAGATAGAAGCCAGCTGGGCAACACAGCAAGACCTGTCTCCGAGGAGAAAGGGGGCAGGGGTGGGCACAATGGTTGACAAATCTCCACAGAGCAAACCAAATGGCAGCTGCCGCCGATCTCACTGCTGAACGAGATGGGTGAACAGCTCCGACCTGCACTGGCTGGGCTGCCGTTGGCCTTGAGCCCTCTGCTGGTTCCATCCAGGACCCTCTGTGATTCCATTGCAGTTCTCCTCTGACAGCGCTGGGCTGTGTGCTGCACTTCCTTGTGTGTCTGTCATCTGTCTGTCTGTCTCTTGATACCTCTGTCTCTGTCCTAGCATCTCCCTGTGTCGCTCACTGTGGACACGTGTGAGTGTATGGAAGAATTTGAGAACGTGTGTGCATGTTTGGGTGTGAGTGTGAATGAGTGTAAGTGTGCGTGAGTGAGCATGTGTGCACTTGCATTTACCTTGCCCTTTCTGGATGGCGGCTGCTGGCCCCTTTTCTCTCTTGACCTCCCAGGACAGCTGAGCATTGTGTCCACCCCCGCATGGCCCTGCTCACTGCCCTGGCCAGTTTCTGGGACTCTTGGGTGGGCAGAGGGAGGCGGAGCTAGGGAAGCACAGCCACAGCCGCAGATACTAGCCAGCCTTCCCTAGCTGGGGCTGCTCCAGGTCTCTCCCCTTTGGGGTGTGGGTATCTGCTCAGGAGCAAGATCCGGACCCTCTGGTCCCTGAAGCTTATCTTTGCAATGAAGTAGCTTGTTTAAATAATGTTAGCTAAGCACTAGCCACACTGGGTGTGGTGGCTCACATCTGTAATCCCACTAAGAACCACTATTCTGGAAGGCTGAGGCAGGAGGATCAAAATTCAACAGCCTAGGCAACTTAGGTGGACCCTGTTTCAAAACAAAATAAAAAATGGACTGAGGATGTAGTTCATGAGTTCATGTCAAAGGCCCTGGATTCAACCTACAGTACCAAAAAAAAAAAAAACAAAAAAACAAAAAACTGAAAGCACTAACCACAGAATCAGCTGATTCAAGCTAGTTCCAAACCCCTGCCTGCCCCAAGGCTCCCTGCCTCCCTGCACGTCACGGTGTTCTCCAGCTGGTTCATGGGTGGTCCTGCGAGCATCCCTGTCTGCAGATGAGGAGACTGGGCTTGGGCACCGGAGACAACATGCTCTTGATGCTACAGAGAAGAGGCTGGGCTCACGTACTACACCACCTACGAGCCCAGCTCCAGCCGGATCTGGGAGGCTTCCTGTGTGAGTCCCTGCTTCTGCATGACCCATGGAGCCCTGCAGGCTCAGGGACTCCTCAGTGACAGCAGGGAGGCCTGGAGCTTCCTCTCCCCATGTGTCATCCTGCTCCCGTCTGGATGAGAAAATCGAGGTTTGCAGAGGTTAAATTCAGGGCAAAGAAGATGCCTGCCCATGAGCACAATGGCCTGTGATTGCTGAGTAATGCTGAGGCCTCTGTGGGAATGTCATGCTTCGGAAAGTGCTCAAGCCAAGTCCTCAAGGGAAGAGGCCCCATGGAAATCAAATGCATGCGAATGAGCCTCTCTCAGTCTGCTGGGGTTGGGGGAGAGCAGAGAGACTTTAGAACAGGAAGCGCATCCAGAGCATGCCAGGCTGGGAGCAGAGGCCCCCGCAGGCTCTCCAGGTAGAAAGTTACCATCTCCTGCCCACCGCGGAGCGAGGCCTCCAGAGCCCAGCCAGAGGCCAGGCCACAAGGCCCTTCAAGCCATGCTTGTGTGCAGTGGAAAGAACCTAAACCAAGACGTCCTTCACCCTACGTGTCACAGGCCAACAGGATGAGCGTTGCAAACCCACAGCTCATTCTGTCACTGTCTTCTTAAACGTCTGAGGGAGCAGCTGTGTGCTCAGAGATGAAATGGACTACTGCTCACAAAGCACTCAGCTGTCACCGCCCCGTGCAGCTAGGGATCCACAGGGAGTTGCATGGTGGGCCCCGAAATCACATGTCCACATCCAGATCCCAGAAGCCTGGGAAGTGAGCTCGTCTGGACAAAGGCTGTTTCAGACAGGATGAAGTAAAGGATCTGAGACAAATCTTCCTGGATGTCCTGGACAGGCTGCCATCCGATGACAAATGTCCTTCCAAGAGACATGCAGAGAGAAGACAGAGTCTCTGGTGGTCTCCCTCATGGCAGACTTCTGGCTTCCAGAACTGTTAAAGAATAAATTTCTGTTTACAGAAGCACAGTTTGTAATAGCTAAATCTTGGAAACAACCCAAATGCCCATCAACAGAGGAATGGATAAAAAAGATGTGATATTTTTATACAATGGAGTATTACGCAGCCATAAAGAAAGATAAACTCAAGGCTTTTATAGATAAATGGATACAACTAGAGACCATACTTATAAATGGAATAAATTAGACTCGCATGTGTAAACATTGTATTGTCTCCCTAGTGTATGCAACTGAAAGAGTAAGATCCAAAATGTACAATAGACATTGTGAAAGGAAAAGAAACTGTTCAACAAGGAAAGAATGACTGGGATGGGGGAAAGGAAAAACAAGGGAGAAATATATATACATATATACACGCGCACACACACGCACACACACACGATAGCTAAGATAATTGTACTACTAATTTCTGTTAGTTCATTGAAAGGAGAAGTTCGTGTTTATATTGTTTGATCAGTCTTACATGCCTATATCTGGTAATCTGAGCAACTACTTTGAAGATAACAATATGCAATGTAATAACCATTGTTAATTTCCTATCATCTTGTTTTGAAATTCTGTATTGCTTTTATTTTTTATCATCTTTAAAATAAAAAAAGAATAAATTTCTGTTGTTTGAAGCAACCCAGTTGAGGGGCTGGGGATTTAGCTCAGGGGCAAAGCGCTCGCCTGGCAAGCGCAAGGTTGTGAGTTCGATTCTTGGTACCAGAAGAAAAACAAAAACAAAACAAAAAAAAGCCACCCAGTTGAAAAGAAAAGAAAAAAAACAAGAAAAAGGAAAAAATGGAAACAAAGCTTTTGTAAATAAGGAGGGGAAGGAGAGTTGAAGGGAGGGGAGGGGAATGAGGGAAAAAACAAAGTTGTATCATGTATAGGTACAAATTCCCTATGAAGAATGTGATTAGTGTGTGTACCTAAAATGTACTAATAAATTTAATTTAAAAAAAAAAAGCCACCCAGTTCATGTTCATTTGTTATGATAGCCACAGAAACAAGGTAGGATCTAATTGCACATTTTTCATACTTATAATTTAACACATGCTTATTGTAAGTGCCTATGCTAATCACCCCACGCACTGGATGCTGAGCCCTGGGGCAAGGTTGTTACTCACCTTTGTCCTGGAAGTAAGGGCTTGTGATAGACACTCAGTAAACACCTGTTAAATAATTTTTTTAAAAAATCCATGGGGCATGCTGTAATACCACGTACTCAAGAGGCTGAGGCAAGAGGATTGCCAGGGCTACATAGGGAACCCCTGCCTCAAAACAATACAAAAGACTAGAGAGAGAGCTCAGTGGGAGAGCACTTGCCTAACATGCATGAGGCCTTGGGTTCCAGCTCCAGCATCGCAAACAAAAACCAACTCTAACTCCAGCCAGGTGTGGTGGTGCACAGCTATAACCCTAGCACTCAGGAGGCTGAGGCAGGAGGATTGCCATGAGTTTGAGGACAGCTTGGGCTACATAGTGAGTTCAAGGGCAGCCTGAATTATATAGCTAGACTGTGTCTCAAAAAACAACTCCACAAAAAAATATTTTAAAAATGAGAAAAACATGCAGCTCAGTGGCAAAGGTCTTGCCTAATATATACTGGATTCAATCCCCAGTACTGCCAAAAAAAACAAAAAAGTTGGATTCTGCCCTCTTCATGTAGGGATCACATACCCCAGGCACCCTGAGGCAAACCAGGTGGTCCCCAGAAACCAGAGACTCTGGTAGTTATTCCCAGACATCCATTCTACTTGAAGTGATCTTTTTTTCTTTAAAAACTTTTATTTTGTGACAGGGTCTTGCTAAATTGCCCTAGTTGACGTTGAACTTGTGATTTTCCTGCCTCAGCCTCCCTAGTAACTGAGATTACAGGCATATGCCACCATGCCAGGCTAGAATTGTTTTGATGCAGGGAACTCCCCTGCCCATGGCTCCCCCATCTCCTTCTGGGGTGCCCTGATCTGCATGCATGGGACAGACCCATTGGTCCATGAAGGCTGGCTGGAAAACAGCGGCTGGATGGGCTCGTGAGGTTCACAGATTCTTTCCCAGACTCTTCTCCAAGTTCCCGTTCTGTCTGCGTTGGGATTGTCTCCCAGAAGCGAGATTCAGACTGCTTCACTTCCTCAAAAACACTCATTTATGGTTTTCCTATTGCCTTCTGAGTCAGTTCTAAAACCCTTAGTAGCCAGGATGTTCCTTGATTTGGTCAAGTCAACGGTTTAATCCCCAGGACTGCTGAGAGAGAGACAGAGACAGAGACAGAGATAGAGAGAGAGGGGAGAGAGGGAGGAGGAGGGGGGGAGGGAAGGGAAGGGAGGGGAAGGGGGAGAGGGAGAAGCTACATTTAAGCTTTATATTTTACTGGAACTGTTGAAGATTCTTTGAGCAAATGACAGATCCTAAGCAGCTACATTACTTCAAAGGGTTAATTTAGGAGAAAAGATGATTTGGAAAGGGAAGAGGCTGTCAGGAGAACACCAGGGAGAAGGCCCGAGATAGTAACCACCAGAAGACAGTGGTCCAGATGTGAGCACCATTCCTAGGGTTCACTCACTCCAAGAGATACTGTGCTCCCATCCAACCCATGCAGGGTTTGGCTTGAGCACAGCCATGTGTTTTTGCAGAGAGTAATTTTATAACAGACCATTCATGCTGGCATTGCATTGTTTTCACTCTTTTGCAGTGTCGTGTGTGTCCCCCCCCCCTCCACCCGCTTGATTCCAGGGCCTTTGCCCTGAGCTACATCCTTTTTTTATTTTTTAATTTTGAGATGGGAAAAAAAAATTTTTTGAGATGGGATCTTGCTAAGTCCCTGAATTTGCCTAGCCGGGGCTCAAACTGGTGGTCTTCCTGAATGCTGGGATTACAAACCTGCACCACCACACCAGACTCCCTCTTGCTTTCTTTTTTTTTTTTTTTTTTTTTAG
>NW_004955469.1:7035886-7085727 GCF_000276665.1 Chinchilla lanigera
TTCAGGCTGGCCTTGAACTCACTATGGAGCCCAGGCTGTCTTTGACCTCACAGCAATCTTCTTGACTCAGGCTCCCTTCAGGATTACAGGTGTGTGCTAAAACGCCCAGTTTCCCCTCTTGTATTCTTTTTTTAAATTAAATTTCTTGATACATTTTAGGTATACATATTGATCACAATCACTATGTAGCCCAGGGTAGACTCAAAGTCATGGTGATCCTCCTGCCTCAGCCTCCTCAATGCTGGGATTACAGGTATGCGCCACTACACCCAGCTGCATAATATATTTTAACTCCCTCTTACATTCTTACAAAAGATGCTGATTACAGCACAGGTGGTAATGAACATAGAGAGCTATCTGCTGGCCTCTCTCTGCCAATGTTTCCGCGCCCGGTGAGGGCTGTCCGGCCTGGCCGGGCACCTTTCTGAAAGTGTTACATATATGCAGACTTTTTTTTTTTTTTTTTTTGAGTGCAGCTTTTATTCTAATGAAAAGGTCTTTTCACTCCATTAAAACTCATCTCAGTGAAGTGGCTTCCCAGTGGGTGTAGTGATGCTGTCCCCATTCCCTCTCGGGTGCTGGCTCTGCTGGCAGCCGTGCCTCTCTCAGGACGGGGCTACGCGCCAGGCTCTCTGGTCAACACGGTTCCGCTTCGGCCCCTTTCCGCCCCGCGGAGCCTACTACCCGCCGGTTCCAAACTGGTCCGGGCAGGGGAACTTGCAAGGCGGCTCTGCTCCATTGGGAACCGCCGCCAGCCTCCAGGTCCTCCTTCTCCAGGCTCCGCCCCGCCGCGCCTGCTTCTGCTGTCCACGCCGGGAGACGCGCTCCTGGGGGAGGGAGCAGCCCGCCCCCCCGCCGCCGCCTCCGGCACGTAGCGGGGCAGGTCGGGGTTTGGGGACCTTCTTAGCTTGCTTTTCGCGATAGAAGGCGCCGCACAAGTCAGAGGCGTGAACGTGGCCAGGGAGGAGGCTCTGCCTCTTGTAGAGGGTTATAGGTTAGTGCAGTTGCCCGGGTGTGGGTGTGGTGGGCGTGCGTGTGCGCGCGTGCATGTGAGCTGGGTCAGAACTTTGGCCTCCTGCACGCTAGGAATGCTCTCCCACTGAGCTACATCCCCAGCCCCTCTGACATTTTCTTTTGTGTATTTTTTTTGTTTTGTTTTTGTGGTCCTGGAGGTTGAACCCAGGGCCTTCACACTGAGTTACATTTGCAACCCCGTTTTTAAATCTTAAGACAGGCTCTAAGTTTTCCTGGCTGTTTGGGGTTTTTTTTGTTTACTTTTGTTTTGTTTTATTTTGTTTTTTGAGACAGGGTCTCAATATATACATAGTTCAGGGTGGCTTTGAACTATGTACCCCAGGTTGGCCTTGAACTCTTGGCGATCCTCCTGCCTCAGCCTCCCTAGTGCTGGTATTACAGATGTGCACCACCACGCCAGCTTCCAGGCTGATTTTAAACTTTCTATTCTCCTGCCTCAGCCTCCCAAGTAGCTGTGATTATAGGCATGTACCACCACACCTGGCAAGATTGTGTGTTTTTCTTTAAAATCCCATCTAAATTCCGATATGCTTTAAACTAAAAATAATTACATTTAAAGAACTTTAGAGAGAATAATATAGGACAGAGATACAGCTCAGTGGCATAAGCGCCCAAGGTCCTGAGTTCCCTTCCCAGTACCAAAGCAAGCAAACAAACAAACAAATATGGCTTGAGAGAATCATAGAAAGGAAGATTTAAATGTTAGCTATAAATTGATCTCACACTCTTGTTTCTTATCTCAGGGTCTAGCGGAGTGACCAGCATAAAAAGGGCACTCAAAAAATGTTAGATTGAGAGAGGAATAGATGAATAAAACTTGTAGTTTAACACACAAAATTTTCCTTTAATATAGACTACAGATGATGAAGTTTTTAGGCATCTGTCCTGGGTGACACCTGGGTTGTATGATTGTTGTGGGATGATTCCATCTTAAATTACTCCAAACTCAATTTAAAATGTCTTACACAGTAGAGAAAATATATTACTTCTATAACAAGCAGTGTTTGGACAGGGCAAGTCTAAGGTTTGTTATCTAGTGGCTCATTAACATCTTTAAGGTCCATGTACATGGCATTTCCTTCCCTGCCACCCTCAGGGAATTGGCTTTGCCCACACAAGCTCATTTTCCTCATGGTTGCAAGATGGCTGCCACAGTTCCAGGATCACATGCAGATACAACACTGTTCAGCAGAAAAGGGGAAACATTTATTTTTCATGCCTCCCTTTCAGGAGTGTAGAATTTTTTTTTTTTTTTTTCTTTTCCTCCCTTGTACCAGGAATCAAACTCAGGACCTTGCGCTTGCCAAGCAGGCACTATGCCACTGAGCTATATCCCCGGCCCTGGAGTATAGAATTCTTTCTCAGAAGTTCTCTAGGAGAATGTCTATTCTACCTTCTCAACTAGAGTAGGCTCACATGCCCACTTCCAGATTAACCACTGGCCTGAGAAAAGAGTCATGGTGGCTTCAATCACCCATGATTTACCCCTGAGCCACATAGTGGGGAGGCAGACACCTGGACAAGAGTAGGATTCCTCCAGCAAGACACAAGGCAGCATTGCTATCAGACAAGCCACCAACAGCTTGACTGTGCTGTCCCTCAAACCAGAGGCAAAGCCAGCTGTCTTCCTATCTTTCGATAAATCCCACTGAGGAAATTACACCAGGGTTTGACTGGCTAGTGAGCACCGTACTTGGGTGCTGAGGGGACCCACACTTTGTTTTCAGTACTGGAGTCAAACCCAAAACCTTCACCCTGATCTACATGCCCAGCTTTTTTATTTTTTATTTTGAGACAGGATCTCACTAAATCACTAAATTGCCCAAATTGTCTTGATCTGATGGTCCTGCCTCAGACTCCCATTGTGCTGGCATTACTGGCGTGTACCGCCGAGCTTGGCTTGCTTTTCTTACCCCCCCTTTTTACATGCATTCACTTGTATTCTGTGACTTTTTTCATGTGAATTCGAGAATCACAGGGTCTTGGGATCCACACACCATCTCCCAGCTCATCCACATCGGCCACCCACCCATACGCCCGTCCTTCACCGTGCACTTACTGTGCCTGTTAGGCACTGCGGACACAAACGTGAAAACCGCTAAGATGCTTGTCCGCCGGGAGGGGCTGTATGGGGAGTCCTGCTCCTGCAAGGAGACTGTCTACCTGCTTTCAGCACAGAAGTCCAATTTCCAAGGAGGCGTCGCTCAGCGGGGTGCAGAAGGGGAGTCCCGTTTGCTGAGCAGAGAGAGGAGAGGGGTGTGTCGGCCCAGGTGTGCGTGTGCAAGAGCCCAGGGCCAGGAGCTGAGCATGAGTTCAGAAAACAAAAGAAGACAAAGAGACAAATGCACCAGAGGAGCCTGACCCAGGCCGGGTGAGGGCAGGACAGCGCTGTGGAAGGAGCTCAGACTGAGCCGGGAAACACCAGCCCCAGCACTCTGGCCTCCTGGGATTGCCAGACAAATGGTGGGTTGAGTGGCCCTAATCTGGAAATCTGAAATCTGAAATGCTCCAGAATGTCTGGGGATCGTGTTTGCACCACAAAAGTTTGGGATTTCCAAGCATCTGTAACACCAGGCTCTGCCCCTGGCTCTGCTTGGCCTTCTTTGCTCTGTGGTCCCTTTCTGTCCCATTCTTTGGGTTTAGGGCACGCGCTAACCCAGGATGACATCATCGCAAGAGCTCCACCTTAGCTAAGTGTGTAAAGACCCTCGTCCCACACAGGTCGCACACCAAGGTCCCCGGGGAGCACAACGGCACAGCGCGGCTGCCTTCGAAGCTCGTGACAGCCTGGTGCTCCCACCCTGAAACTGACCGCGTGAGAACGCTCAGAGCACTGTAACAGCAACAGCCACAGCTCAGGGCTTCCCTGTCCTCCTCCCAGGTGGCCAGAGACTCCCAGCGCCTGACAGAAGACCCAAGGGGAGCTCCAGGGGTCGGGTGGGGGTCCTACTCCCACAGAAAGCCAAGTGGAGTCAAGTTGGACCCAGCAGGGCACCAGGCCTTAGAGAGGCCATGGCTGAAAGAGGGGTCTGCATGCCTGGACCTCAGGCCTAGCTGGGCCAGTGGCCCAGGTTACTGACCCTCCAGAAGGGCAGGGTGCAGAGGTGCTAGGGGGGTCGGGGAGCACAGCAGGTGAGGCCTCAGGCCAGGCTGGACACCTAGGTGCTTGGACCTCGAACCTGGAGGCCATAGAGGAATCCAGGGAACCACAGATGGCGCAGAGGTGGGGTGAGCTGGCTGACAGCCAGGGCACCAGGGCAAAGACCAGCAAGTGGACAGAGGAGAGAGGTGCCCTGGGGAAGGACTGCAGGGGGTAGGCAGGAGAACCTGGCACTGTCCGCATTTAACCTGGAGTCGATGGTGTTTAAAGCCGTAAGCCACTGACTTACCTTACCAGGCAAACTTTCATCCTTGGGTAAACATGGGCTTGGTAGCCATGATAAGCCCATTTTACAGGAGGGAAGAATGTCTTTGAACAGCTGACTCTGGTGGACTTGCCAAGAAAAATTTCCAAGCTGTGACAGCATCCTTTGTAAAACTGGGATGCCATATTTACAACTGCACGGAGTAAGAATCTGAGGTTTTAAAATAAAAAGAACAACAAAAATAAGACAAACAGGGCTAGGGACAGAGCTCATCAGCACAGCGCCTGCTTGACAAGCACGAGGTCTTGAATTCGACTGCCAGTAACAAAAAAAAAAAAAAAAAAAAGAACAAAACTTAAAAAGAAAAAAAAGCTGGGCATGGTGATGCACGCCTGTAATCCCAGCACTCGGGAGGCTGAGGCAGGAGGATCATTGCAAGTTCGAGACCATCCTGGGCTACAAAGTGAGCTCAAGGCCAGCCTGAACTGCATAGCGAGACCCTGTCTCAAAAACAAAAAAAAAAGGTAAAAAGAAAAAAAAGTTGAGGTTTTCCTCTGATGAAAAAATAAAGGGGAGGTGTTCAACAATGCCTGTTGTTGGGAACTTTTGGAGGAACCGAATTCACTGACTTTAATAATTTATTAGTTTATTTCTTCTTCTTTATTAATTTATTTTTCTTCTTTTTATTTTTATAAATGGGGAATGTTGCAGTGGAATTACATGGAAGGGGTCTGGGGGCACCGAAGTTTTTTGGCTTTGTAAGATTTCATAAAATAGTGGTCCTTACGTGTTACCAACCCCAACAGCAGGTCTCACAGTCGGGGAAGCCCTCGGCTTGGGGGTCCCCTGGCGCAGGGCCTCTCTATTAATAACAAGACAGAGAGTCCATCTGTCCGGAGCACCTGACCAGGGCCTGTGGCTTCTGTCACGAGACTTTATTGGTCTGTAATGGTATCAAGCAGGCTTGAAATTCCAGCCAGAGTGCATTGATTGCTATGCTGGTTTCAAAAGACTTTTAACTGGCTAAAAGCTTTTTCCCTTTGGAGTTTCTAGTAACTGTAAAGAAGCGAGGTTTAATTACAGCCTAGAGCTGTCATATTGCTGAGGTCCTTCCAAACAGCTTGAGAGAGAAGTCTTTTTTTTTTTTTTTAAATTGGTGCTACATTAAGCTGTTGGTTTCGTCTTTTTTGATGATTAAAGCAGTTGACATGCATTGGGAAAACTCAAACGGGACAGACACATAAAGTGAAACTTCCCTCCAACCCGGAAATCGCACTCGCCGGGAGAGTCACGCCTCACAGTTCGGTGACCCGAAGCCGCCTCTGCCTTACACTAGGTTGGCACTGGGGATGCAGAGCGAACAGCCACTGCACAGCTTCTTGGGTTCCACCGAAACAAAAGAATACCTTCGGGACATGAAAAGCACCCAGAAACAAAGTCCTTAGGGTCCTGTCTCTCCCTGTTTTTCCCTCAGTTCTGTCTTCCCATTACAGTAGTTTTTGGAATATTTACCTTCAGTTGCAGACATCTTTTTTAAGCCATTCAGGTGACATCAGGAAGTCTATAAATTTGTTCAAATTTTTATTAAAAAAAAACTAACTGGGTGTGGTGGTGCATACCTTAGCTACTCAGGAGGCTGAGGCAGGAGGATCTTGAGTTCAAGTGCAGCATGGACAATTTAGCAAATCTGTCTTAAAATGAAAAAAAAAAAATGGGGGTGTAGCTCAGTGTCAAGCATGTGAAGCACAAAGCCTTGGGTTCAATCCCCAGGCCAAGGGGTGAAAAAGAAAACATATTACAGGTGTATGACATCCCATATTTTAACACACTTAAGCACCATGTTAACTTCCTCTTGGCTTGGGGACACTCAGAAGTTTTCTTGTTCTGTTTTTTGTCTTTTTTTGCTTGTTTGTTTGTTTTTCTGGTACTGGAAATTGAACTCATGACCTTGCACTTGCCAAGCAGGCTCTGTGCTGCTGAGCTAAATCCCCAGCCCCTGTTTTTTGTCTTTTTGAGACAGGGTCTTGCTATGCACTTCACGCTGGCCTTGAGCTTACTTTGTAGCCCAGGCTGGTCTTGAACTTGCAAGGATCCTCCTGCCTCAGCCTCCTGGGATTACAGGCGTGCACCACCATGCCCGGCGTGCCCCGGAAGTTTTGAAACTGATGGAAAACTTGAATTAACCCCCTGCTCTAAGTTCCTGGCCGCCCTGTGAAGGACCCTCTGCAGAGATCTTCATCTGCTGCACCAGGCACAGCCAGCCTGGCATGCGGACGGGACGGGCTTTGCTCTGCACCCGTGCAGGATGTGAGCCTGAGCCCCTGAAGAGGGAAACGATGGGGTTCCTTACAAAACACAGGCCTCCTCATGTGCACGTAAGGCACCTGTAGAAGCGGCCACGCTATGATGCCGAGTGTGCAGTGGAACACAGACGGCGCCCCGCGACCACAAGAGAAATGCGTGAAACCATCATGCTGAAGGGCTGGGTGTCTTGGATGCGTTTTTGACTTGCGATAATTTCAATTTATGACTGAGATGTCAATTTATAGGCAGGCAAGGTGGTGCACGCCTGTAATACTGGAACTCTGGGAGACTGAGGAGGATCACGAGTTCAAGCCCAGCCTGGGCAATTTAGCGACTTTGTAAGACTTTGTCTCAAAAAAAAAAAAAGGGGGCTGGGGATGTAACTTAGTGCACGGAGATGTGAAGGCCCTGGGCTCAATCTCCAGAACCTGACATAGAAGAAAAGGAAGGCAGAGAAGGAGGAGGAGGAAGAGGAGGAGGAAGAAGAAATTCTTTTTAAAACTTTGGAATTAAAAAAATGACAAAAACATTTTTAAAAATGACACAGGAATATGAGCTCTATAGGGTGAGGATTTTTGTTGCTCTGGGCTCTGCTCTATCTCCAGTGCATATTGTAGGTGCTCAGTAAATAAATACATGGTGAGCTGGGCACGGTGGTGCATGTCTGCAATCCCAGTTCCTCGGAAGGCTGAGGCAGGAGGATCCCAAGTTCAAGGCCATCATGAGCAACTTAGTGAGACCCTGCCTCAAAATAAAATATAAAAGGGGTTGAGTGGCTCAGTGGCAGTACAGTTGCTTAGCATTTTTAAGGTCCTGGGCTCAACCTCAGCACCTCATAAATAAACAAATAATAAATGAATAAGTAAATGGTGAATGAATTTTTTTGGTGAATGTATATTTTAACAACAAATTTTAATTAGAAATTTAGGAAGCTGGAGGTGATACTGACAGGCAACGGATCAGTGGAAACTACCTGCATCTGAAACTGACCTTGCAACAAAGTAAATAAACCTAATTTTTATTCTCTATTTACAACTGATTATTGGTTTAAAACACAGCTAGACTACAATAGAGAGATGACAAACAATTGGCTATATTTTACTGTATGCTGTAATATACTTATCAAATTTAATGCTAGTCTATAGACTACAGTTTTCTTGTTCCTGCTAAAAATCTTTGATCTCAGTACTGTGGGAGGGTAGGACAGGAGGACTGCAAGTTCAAGCCCCATGTGGGCAACTTAGCAACTCAGTGAGACCCTGCCTCAAAATAAAAACAAATAAATAAAAGGGTTGGGGATGTAGCTCAGTGCAAAGGCTCTAGGTTGAATCCTCAGTACAAAAAAAAAAAAAAAAAGATGGCTATTACTTTCTCATATTTTTATTCTGGGGTGGCTGATGAGCTTCAAGAACTAGAAGAAAAGGCTTCAAGTCATCAGCTTTGCCTCTCTCTGTCTGCTTCATGCCCACGAATTTCCCACAAGGTGGATAGCACTGGCAGGACTCCTGTCCTGCTCTCAAAAGAGGAAGTCTCCTTCCTGGCTCAGTTAGAAAGAGCCCACAGGAAGACACTGACGGGCTGAGCTGAGCTCACACTCCCAGGCCTTGGACTGGTTTGGAGGAAGGCTGGGTCACGGGAGAGCTGGGACGTTCTGGACGTCTCCCCTGTAGGACATGTCAGCGGGAAGGAGAAGATGGAACAGTTCCCCACAGAGGGCTGGGCTGCTCTCAGATGAGGGGGCTGCTGGCCAGATCAGCATATGACACAAAAATGAAAAGGAGAGGCTACGCGTGGTGGCACATGCCTAGAACCCCAGGTTGAGGCAGGAGGATCACTGAGTTCCAGGCCAGCCTGCACTACATAGTAAGACCCCGGCTCAAAAAAAGAAGAGCTCTTGCACGTAGCCTTCAGAGATAGGTGGCTTCCTGTGGATTGGCCCTATATGACATTGGCAATCTTGGTCGGGTGTGTGAAGGCAGAGGAAAGCTGCTCACCTCGGGGCAGCCAGGATGCAAAGAGAGAGCCGAACAGCCAGCGAGGAGGAGCCTGGGGACCGGATGCAGTCTTGGCCCCGTGGGCCCCACGGCCTTCCCGGCCCACTCTTCAGCTGGGCCCCCGTTTCCATCGCCTCCGACAATGCCATAACGTCTCACCAGCAGATTTCCCCAACGTGAGGCTAAAGTACTCATCCTCCAACCCCTCCCAAAAGCCCAGACTCTTAACCCCTGGGACTCTAGGAGAACATTTCAGATCGAAGCTGTAACATTATTTAAAATGAATTAAAAAGTTAAATATAGCAGTGTCTTTCTTTAAGGGATCCACACTTTTATCACAATTTAATAAGATCAGAATAGCCTGATGGACCAATAACTACCTCACCCTGTATTCTGCCTATGGAAACTAAAGCAAGATGTCTTGGATTTTTTTGTTTTGCTTTTTTTAAAAAATTTTTTTTTTGTCTTTTTGAGACAGGGTCTCACTATGCAGTTCAGGCTGGCCTTGAGCTCACTTTCTAGCCCAGGCTGGTCTCAAACTCACAGTGATCCTCCTGCCTCAGCCTCCCAAGTGCTGGGATTACAGGCGTGCGCTACCATGTCTGGCCCGTTGTTTTTTTAACATCTTGTTTTAGGTTACAGTTAACAAGGAACTGGACTGGCTTCGTGTCCAGTATGTCCTACACTGAAGACCAGTGTCCCAACAAATAAATGCAGCCCACAGACCACTGTGTGATATTTAGCTTTACTTTATAAAAATACACAACTTAAATACATATGACACTCTGTGTACAAGACATAAACAACTCGTAGACTCAACATTTTCAGTTACTTCAACAGAAAGCAGATATGTAAATTACCTTGTAAGAGCAAAGAGTTTATTGATAGACTCTGCATTCACACTCAAAAGGGAAGGAAGCCCAGGGAGCGATCAAAGAGGGATGCTCTTCCAAACTGCTCAACTTTCCAATAAAAGGCATCGCGCCAAGAGGGCCTCTATTGCACAGCTTAATATTGCACTGCTCGTCAGACACAATCTACCTTATCCACACCACAAGTGAAAGCTTTTGTCTTCTCCAGTGATGTTCAAGGGAAAACTCAAGGTCCAAATAGCGTTGACTGTGTCTTAAAATTGTGCTCAATACCAAGTATAAGTATGGACCAACCGCTGCTTCGCTTTGCAATCCTGCAATGGAAATTAGCTCCATTTTGCAGCTAAATTCATTTTTAAAAGTTTTACAAAAGCCTCAAAATGAAACACAATGAAAGTTTTACAAAAGCACTGGCAGCCTTAGAGTGAGCTTGACAGGGTGCAGCGGCGAGAGAAGCGGCATTCCCAGGCCCAGTAAGCTTCCCTGTGCCAGGGGTACTGCCACTGGGAAAGGCCGTTTGCATCCAGCTCCTGGCGCCCGCTTTCTGACGGGACAGGCCCCCTCCCTCCGGCTGCGGCTCGTCTTTGCTCTGTGCAGCCCAGCCACGTAACTGACTCGGCACCTGCAGGCGCTGCTGGTTCGCTCTGCTGATCTTTCAGACGTTTAGCTGCCTTCTCTATGGCTCACTTAACGAATAGTGAATTAGGTACTAGTGCACAGGTATAAAGAAAGCTTTCCCACTTGGGAATTCAACAGATGAGAATATACTAGGGTAAGTTTCCTGAGATAAATGCAAGCCTTAAAGAATGATGTGCAAGCTACAGAATTCTAGCAGTTTATCTTTTTTTTTTTGTTTTTTTTTTTTTTGGTTTTTCTCCGGTACCAGGAACCGAACTCATGACCTTGCGCTTGCCAGGCAGGCGCTTTGCCACTGAGCTAAATCCCCAGCCCTCTAGCAGTTTATCTTAGGGAGCAACATGAAGCCCCCCAACTCTGGACTTTTAAATGAACAGGCTCATAAACCCAAGGACACATTTATATGAAGAAATAAAATCACAGTACTAAAGCGACCATTCAAGAGCAGGCACAGAGGCGAACAGAGAAACAGGAGGAGGGGTATTTTAAAGTGCTTAGGTAGGTTGGAAGATTAAGTTGAAACGCCTCCGGGGATTTTTAATGAGTTTAAAAAGTGTTACTCCTTGGTGACACAGATGTAGAAGACATGGCTTTTAATAATAATAGCTATTCAAACTTTTCATTCTTTTTTGAAAAACAAGACTCTTTATACAAACGTTTTAGCCATTGAAATTATTCTGCTCATTGTGATTCTCACTGATGTATTTTTGAAATCTGAACTGGCTGGAGAACTTTTAATAAGATTGAACTACAAAGCATACATCTGCACCAGGAATTTAAATGAATGCATAGAGATTTGTGAAGTTTTGCAGGAAGTTAGTACCAAAAGATCTTTTCATTGTAAATCATGCTTTGTTATTTCTTAATGGTCTGCTGAAGTATTATGAAAATCAGAAAAAATCTAGGCCCTCGGGGCTAAACTTTCACATGTTAATACTTTTGCATACCTGAAACAGCACATGGCCATCCTGCACATTAATAATGCAGGTGTTGGAAACTGAGTCCCAAGACCTAAAAGCAAGCCAGGGCTGTATTTTGACCAGTCACTCCTACGGGTATGGATGGAAGCCCTCGAAAATTCTCTCTGTGGTGGCTGCTCATCGGCACAATGTAGCTGAATGAGGGAGGGACTGAGTGTAAGAACCACGATGAAATCTGGCACCAGCGGCCACACAGGGCCACCCGCTCAGTGGGCCGTCCGCTCAGTTTGGGCAGAGTGCTGCGTATGACCCCTCTTTCTGTGACTCCTATATTCTGTTGCAAGAGCCAACCAATGTAGGGTACCTCAGGCAAGAGGAAGGGCTTAAGCAAAGCTAGGCCCCAAAAGAACTCTGGAGTTCTGCGGTTCCTGGCGCTAGTTTAAAGGCCAGGGGCAAATCTCATAAAGAAAATATACCAAGTCTCAAATCATTTAAAAAAAAAAAAGCATTTTTGATTATCAGTCAGATGAAAACTCGTATTATAAAGCAACGCTCTAGGGTGGGGATGTAGCTCAGTGGTTAAAGCACTTGCTTAGGAGGTACATGGCCGTGGGTTCAACCAGCAACACCACAAAGACATACAAAATAAAAACACTTCTCTGGCTTCTGATGCAGCCCAAGTACAGCCATCCCAAGTGAAGCTGCTTTGGGAAGAGGCCACCAGACTGCAGTGGCTCGGAATATAAGAAAGTGACTTTTCTTCTTAGGTGATACAGTACATGCTACTTGGCAATCTATATGGGACAGCTGTTTAAAACTCACAGAATAGCAAGGTCTTACACTCTCAAAGCTCCACTTAGTGCAAGTGGTTGCAGCTAAAATTACGAGCCATACAAGGACAGTGATGATGAAATGAGTCATGTAAGAGATGGCTCTGTGAACATGGTAGGAAGTGTCAGCCCTAATACTTGATCCTCATCCATCCCTGTATCCTGAGGAGGAGAATGTGGCACAAGAATATATTTCTCTATGTGAAATTAGTTTTTATAACCTGTAGTTCAAAAATATGACTATTTAGAAATCTGGAGCTCAAGCAGAAACTACAGAGATTCAGCCCCACACAGACCTCAGAAAGTCCTCACTCTCTCTGGTCAACCAGGCCCATGTCAAAGCCTGGAGGGAGGACAGAGGAGCTGTGGCTGGAAGCTAGTGATTCAAGGAGAGAGAGACCCGATGGCAGGTAGGGGAGGGGAGGGGTAAGGTAAGAAGGGGGAAACTGAACACGGCTGGTGAGGAAGCAAGGAGCAAGAGGCTGGGCTTGCTCAGGGGGACCCTGTCTCTCCCTCTTGCCTCTGGGAAATGATGAGGAACAGGAAAAGGGCCCGACCTCAGACAGGACCCTCCTAGGGTTCCAAGAGCGCCCTGCTGGGCCGGCCTTGCCCCCGGGGCCTGCAGGGGCTGTCACCTGGAGGGCCCTGAGCATTTCTGCCCTGGGGTCTGATCCTCACTCCCAAGGGTGTGGTGCCCCCTGCTGCTGCTCCTCTGTGACAGGGGCAAGGCCTCGCTGGGTACAGAAGGGGCAGAAAGAGCAGGCACTGGAACCTTCTCTCTCAGGACTGGCTTATCTCTCCCCCTGGTGGATGGATGAGGGAAGAGACAATGTCACAGAAGGGCTGTTCAGTTCAGAACTGTGTCCTTCACTCCCCAAGCTTCAGAGGGCTGCCCAGAGTCCAGTCAGACTGATGTTCCATAAAGGGCCACGAAAAGAACTCTCAGTTCAGGGAGTGACTGGAAAGGTCACGTCAAACTCTCGGGCTTGGATGCTCTCTGCTAGATTTTGTTATTTCTGTCCTATTTTTTTTTCTTTCTCTGACGATGAATTTAACAAGAAGGAGAAAAAGAAGAGGAAAAAAAAGGGTCTTGCTATTGTGTTCCCTTCCTCTAGGAACCGTGTGGCCCTTTCCCAAGAGAAGCGCCTGGGACACCACCGCTACTGAGCTTGAGGATGGAGGCTGAAACCTTAGATTATCTGACAGTGGGAAATGGGGTATGGCACACAGGGACGCGAGGCTTCTTCCCCTCCCACAGATGCAGTCGCCTCGCTGTGAAACGCCTGTGAGGTGCTAACGGGCCCCAGGGCACTGATTTATACATGACAGCACATGAGGGAACACAGCAGTGAGATTCTGTGAAGAAAACTCCAGGTCGGTTACTTCGCCTCCAGGGGAAGGTGGGGTGCACTTCAGTCCTGGCTGGCTGTCCCCTGGTCTCCTACTTGATGCTTTTCAGCAGGGCTGTCCGGGCGTTCACAACTGCTTTGAAGGCATCTTCACTACCTGGTGCCACGCACTTGTCGGGGTGGAGAAGCACAGCGAGCTTCCGGTAGGCTTTATTGACTTCCTCCCTAGAAGAGAGCCAGCTCTGCGTCACTAACGGGTCGGCCGCAGGCCTGGGCCTCGGCATCTGGATGCACGAGCACACCCGCAAGGGTCACTACCTTTTCTCAGGGGCAGGCCAGCCAAATAAATACCGGGCGATAAAGAAACAAAAGTACAACGCAAAGTGAGCATGCAGACTTGAAGGACGCGGTGAAGGAACGATCAGATGAAAGCACTGGGCTCCTAGTGGGCAACGAGAAAACCTTTGCTGATGGGAGGAATGGAGGCCCGGGCCTGGGGAAGCCAGCTGGGAGTAGCACAGGGCGGGGGATTCGGAGGGTAGCACAGTGGCCAGGGAGGAAGAGCCTGGAAAGCAAAACAGCAAACAAGCCTGGTTTGACCAACAACAGCAATAGTGTTTCATGACAAAATGGCACTGGGAAAGCTATTTCTCAAAGTTGGGAGGCGGGCGGGAAGTCGGGAGGCTAACCCAGGCATGAGTACGAGTTTAGATCAAGGTGTCTGTGGGAGTAAACAAGCAAAGACAGAAGAGACAGCAGAGGACAAGAATCAACAGAAGTGGAGGATGAGTGGAAGAGTCCGTTGGAGGAGGGAAAGGAGAGGGCTGGATAGACACCAGGGTCCTGTAGACAAGCAGGACTGGCCTGGAGGACCTAGACACCATCCGCTCTGTCCCGCTCTTTCTCACCCTCTGATGCCAGGCTGGCTCTGAGAGGTGCTAAGCACGGGGCCACTGCCCTGTTCATACGAAGCTCTGCCTCTACCAGGTGATGTTTTAGAGCTCACCTTCCTTTGATAATCAGGGTACTGCCACTTCATAGGCACAGAGCCTAAGTGCCCTAGCCTTTTATTTATTGATTGCTTGATTGACTGATTGACTGAGGCAGGGTCTCATTATGTAGTAGCACATGCTAGCCTTGAACTCACGGCAATCCTCCTGCCTCAGCTTCCTGAGTGCTGGGATCACAGGTATGTACCACTACACCCAGCCTCCTTTATTTTTACCACAAGGGTTTCTAAACTGGTTCTCCAAATTAGGAAGATGGTCTTTGACAGCTCAGAGGTGATGGAAAAATTATGTAGAGACTGAAATCTCTGGGTCACCTTGACAGTTCCCTGTGTCTAGGGTACACTCCAACTCCAGGGGACTCCTCCAAAGTGTCTTGTTTTAACCTCACGTGTAGCTTTCATACACATGTAATTTTGATATCAATTAACAAGAATGATATTCTCCTTCTCTGAAGAAATTTGAAGCCGGGCATGGTGGCACATGCCTGCAATCTCAGCACTCCGAGTCTGAGGCAGGAGGACTGCTTAGAATTCCAGTTAGTTCAAGGCCAGCCTGAATTACATAGCAAGGCCCTGTCACCAAAAAAAAAAAGTAATTTGAATGGCCAGAATTCTTATTCCTCCAAAAGCCTCTGCCTCTCCTGAGGGAGGACATGCACAGAGCTTAGTGTGTGGCTGGCTTCCTTGCCAAGAGGGCCTTTCAGGACTTCTAGAGGCAGGAGAAATAAGACTGACTTGAGTGTACAACAAATATATCAATTCTGCTGAAGATGAAGACTGATTTAAAGTCCAAGAATAGTAAACATAGTTGGTACTGCACAAATATCAAAATTCTCTGTGACTTAAGAAAATAGTATTTTTAAGATTTTCCCTAAATGTGCTCAGTGCTATAAAATTTGTTAGTGTGACAGACCGCACTGAAAAAAGCTAAGATAAGTATGCATTTATACTGGTCGAAGACATGGTTGAAGACATGGAAATTAAGGAGGTCTGGACATTCCAGAAGATTCCAATTAACCAAAGTGAATAAATAAGGAACAAAAAGGTTTTTTCTTAATAAATACTATTCCAAGTTCATTAATAAGTAGACAATCAAATAGTTTCTTAATATGAGAGCCAGTATCCCTTGCAGATGACAGAGGAGAATTTAGATTGAAACTACGCAACTCTACTATGACATTTAAAAGACACCAGGAAACTCTGTGCTCTATCCATGAGGTCATCTGAATTCCTTCGAAAGTCCAAAGTGTCTGCAATACACTTGTTGAATGAAGAGCAACCAATAATGGTCGGCTCTTCCCCTCTCCTTCCTTCCTTCTGCACTTGCGGACATGCTACGAGACCAAAATGGAGAAGAGATGTTTAATGCCTTTGTATAGACAAGGTAATTCTGAGGTACAGTGTTTCTGTCATGGGACTCAAGGTGAAAAGCCGGAAAGAAAAAGCCCAGGGTGGAGGAGAGTCCTGATGCGAGTAAGAGCCTTGTAATTACACTATGTGCAGTCAGGGCAGAGTTATAGCATTGAATTACATTATCATCCCGGGTGATCATTTATTTGCATAAGCAACAAAGAACAGGAGGTATATTTCTTTTATTCCCGAATAAGTCTTTTTTGGCTAAAATAAAATAAATACACCCACAGGTGAGGAACTGGCAGGGTTCTGTGAAAGACAGAGGCAGATGGGCAGGCACATGGGTTAAGGGATAAAGACCAATACTACCACCAACCCCTGGGGGCCTGAGGGCGCTTATTTTCACTGAATCCCAGTTTTCCACCCACAAAATGAAATTTTTGGATAGGCTGATTGCTAAGACTCTCTTCCTCTAAAATTCTATGATTTAAGAATTTTCATTTGTAATTTTTTTTTAAGGTTACATTAGCTGCAAGGTTTGGTCCCTTAGCAGGTAACTGTGCTTTCTGTTTTGTATCTTTGGGATTCAGTCAAATCAGGGAAGCAGTCATTACGGAATCTATTTCACACACTGTTATGTTTCTAGCCAGTTAAAAGAAATTCCATTACACTTATAATTTTGGCAACTGAGTCCTTCTCTTTGTGAGCACTCTGCTCTAAATACACTGGCATGCTGCTTACCTTGAGGCCCCAGGTTTGACGCCTAGCATGTCCCAGCTGTCTTTGCTATTTCGAATTCTACGAATGGTATCTGCTTGTTCTTTGGTGAAGCTAGTGCTATTTGCGGCAGGACGTTTCCCACCATTTTCACATAAATCAACTATGGATACATAAAAGGCCTGCAAGAAAAAACACAGCACATAGTAGGATAGCTTGTATGAAGAAAGGAATTTCTTTTAAGCAGCAACTTAATAGCTTCTAACATATTTCAGTAATTTAAAAGTCATTCATTGCCAGGCATGGTGGTGCATGCCTGTAACCTCAGCACTTGGAAGGCTGAGGCAGGAGGATAGTTGCGAGTTCGAGACCAGCCTGGGCTACAAAGTGAGCTCAAGGCCAGTCTGAACTGCATAGCGAGACCCTGTCTCAAAAAGTAAAAAAAAAAAAAAAAGTCATTTATTAATCACATACATACTTTGGAAGATTTTCTTTCCTGTTATACTGTATTTAAGTATGTTCATGTATTTTAATAAAAAAGTATAAGGAATGATATTAAATGGCTCATAATCCTACTCTCAGGTAATCTCACACTTGAGTTAAAAAGTAATAGATGAGCACTGTTGGGGTATTCAGATGATAAAAAGTGTAAAATAAAAACTGCATCTCCCTGTCATTCAAATTCTTCTAAGATAACCATTCCTTTTTTTTTTTTTTTTTTGGTCTTTTTGAGACAGGGTCTTGCTATGCAGTTCAGGCCAGCCTTGAGCTCACTTTGTAGCCTAGGCTGGTCTCGAACTCACAACGATCCTCCTGCCTCAGCCTCCCGAGTGCTGGGATTACAGGCGTGCACCACCACGCCCAGTCTAAGATAACCATTCTTAACATTTTTTGGAGTGTCCTTCCAGGAAAATTTGCTACCAAAATACCATTTCATACACATATCCGCGCCCTATAAACACATAAGCGATCAGATCAAACATACTGCTTAGCAGCTTGCATTTTTTTCATATAGTAATACATCTTGTGTTATTTCTATAGCTACATTTAGAGCCCTTTGTTTTATTTAATGGCTTCAGCATTTTACTGTGTGGCTGTACCACCATTTACTTAACCACTGTTTACTCTTGAGCAAGCTGGTTGGTCCCAGTTTCTGAGCTACTGAAATATTTTTAAGTGTCTGCATCTCTTCACAGTTGTGGCGATAATGCTTTAGAGTAAATTTCTAAAAAGCAGCATCAGAGCACGTGTGGACTTATTTATTCTGAGTACTGCTGTCCACAAAGGCTGTACCAGTTTACATTCTCATCACTATGTGCATGGGCCAGAGATACAGCTCAGTGGCACAGTACCTGCCTGGCAAGCACAAGGTCCTGAGTTCAATTCCCGGTACCAAAAAGAAAAAGAAAAGAATAGGTGCAAGTTCTCATCACTATGTGTGAGAGCACCTGTTTCTACTATACCTTTATTTTTATTTTGTTTTTTGAGACAGGGTCTTGCTGTGTAGTTCAGACTTGAACTCACTATGTAGTGTCAGCTGGCCTCTTACTCACTGAGATCCTCCTGCCTCAGCCACTCAAGTGCTGGTATTATAGGCATGTGCCACCATGCCCAGCCTTTCTCTACACCCTTATTAACACTGAGCATTGTTTAATTTTTGCTAATGTGATGCGTACCTCACAATTGTAGTTTATATTTCTTTAACTGTAAGTGAAGGTGTCTTTTCATATACTTAAGGTCTTTTCTTTTTCTGCAAGTTTCATATTCTTTGTGTACTTTCAGGATTTTTAGAAGTGAAATTTTTTTCAGTTCTGCTCATGTTTCATGCTTTGTGTACCACTATTACTAAATAACCTTACTAAAAATATCAATTTAATACACTACAGCTCCTCTTAACTGATATATCTCTTCTTTCCTCAATTTCATTTTTGGATTCTTCTATAGTTCCTATTATCTTCTTAGAAATGTATTTTAAACTTCTTATTCTTTTTTTTTTTTTTTTTTGAGACAGGGTCTCTTTATGTAGTCCTGGCTGGCCTTGAACTCAATTCTCCTGCCTCAGCCTCCCAAGTGCTGGGATTACAGGTGTGTACCACCACACCTGGAAAACTTCTTTTTCTTATTGCCAATAATAGCTAATCAACTTGGTAACCTCACAAGAACCCTTGACATCTGAAAAAAATGGCATCAAAGAAAAATCACTGGAGACAGATAAGAGAAGTGCCGTCTTGGTTTAACGTTACTCTACCTGTTAACAATGTCACTCAGACAAAACCAAGTTCCATTCTGACATAAAGCATCTATTAAATAGATAGGAAATAAAGACAACATTTATTAAACAGAACCAGCAGGAAAGCACCTCTAAGTGCTCACTTACAGTATGGCGTTATTCTACTCTCGATAGCTTTTTTTCCCCATGAGACTAATTCATCTATTAGTTCTATACAAGATTTATCTAAAAGGATAAAAGCCCCTAAAGGGGTTTGCCGGTATTTGCTAGTGGTATGTACTGGTACTGCGGTGATAGAAAGAACAGTGGGAGTGAAGTTAAAGGCATGTTCAGGGGCTGGGGATTTAGCTCAGTGGCACAGCGCCGGCCTGGCAAGTGCAAGGTCGTGAGTTTGATTCCTGGTACCAGAAAAAAACAAAAAACAAAAAACAAAAACAAAAAACAAATAAAGGCATGTTCACATTTCACATCGGAGTTCCAGCCAAGACAGAGTGATGAAAACTGGACTAGACCACCTGCCATAAGTGACCAAACTGGACACACATTTGAGGTGACTATTCGCAGGGAATGGACCACAGCAAATGCGAGACCGCTCCCTGAGAGGTCAGCCGCACAGTCACCCGGGCCTGTACCTGGAGGCCATCCCTGACCACATTGCCGAGAGCTGGAGTCTGAGCAGACACAAAGTGCTACTGAGGAAAGGGGCAGCGAACAGAGTCTGAGGCTGCTGAGGTGGCTGAGAACTGCAGAGCAAGGAGTGGCAAGAGGGAGCTGGGCAGCGCTGGCCCCAGGTCATGCGGGGTTCTCTGAGAGTCTCAGCTGAGGAGCAGGCCACCCACGCACAGACAGCGATCATCAGCACTTAGCAGGCAACAGCTTCTACAGGGCTGAGCACAGAGCCAAAGCACTAGAGGTCCCGCGGTGCCAGGCAGGAGTTGCCCTTACCAGAGTGGAGAGATGGGCTTCACACCTCATAACAGCCCTAGCACCGCCCCACAGAAGGCTGTGCCTTAGGAGATGGACATATCCTAACAAAGCAAAAGCCAGGAGCCAACCAGATCTGTAAGACGGTATGATGTGAACACAGACTGCCACACTAGAAGGGACCGGGAAACACAGGAGCAATCAGATCAGACATACTGCTTAGCAGCTCCCTCCAGCTCCCTGTTAGTAAGGCACAAACAAAGCCTGATATTGTCACTGGAATGTGCTGGAGTCTGAGCTACCTGCTGACACGAGGATCAACATTCTTCTGAGGAAGACAAAAGAAACCTAGGGTCTCTAAAATATATCATCCCCGAGTCTGGTACTCAATCAGGCATGCTCATTATTCAAGCGAACAAACAAGAAAATGTAACCAACAGTCATAAAAAAACATAGTCAATAGAAACTGAATCCAAGATGGCTCAGATGCTGAACTTAGCAAAGACTTAAAAAAACAGATATTATAAGTACTTAAAAGAGGTAAAGGAATATATGTTGAGAGAATTAAAGGAAAATAAATTTTTAATAAGAGGCTGAGGGCCGGGCTGGGGATTTAGCTCAGCGGCAAAGCGCCTGCCTGGCAAGCACAAGGTCGTGAGTTCGGTTCCTGGTACCGGAGAAAAACCAAAAAAAAAAAAAGAGGCTGAGGGCCACCTATAGTGGCACACACATCATCCCAGCACTCGGGGAGGCTGAGCTAGGAGGATTTCTGGGAGTTGGAGGCCAGCCTGGGCTACAAAGTGAGTTCAAGGCCAGCCTGAACTACATAGCAAAATTAAATCTCAGTGATTGCCTATCTCAAAAAGAAGAAGAAAAATAAGACAACCAAATACAAATTCTAGAACTGAATTGAAAAAGTCACTCAGTGAGTTTACAGGTTTTCAGTGAATTTTAAGTCAGATCAACAGAAATGATGTAATTTAGAACACAGAAAAAATTGGAGGATAAACAGGGTCAGGAACTGTGGGACAAAATCAAATGGTCTAATACACATGCAACTGGAGAGAGTGAGAACGGGGAAAAACATTTTTGGGGAAATAATGGTTACACATGAAAACAAAGATTAAAAAATCCCAAATTTGATGAAAACACCCACACACCCATCTAAGAAACTCAACAAATCCCAAAGAGGACAAATACAAGGAGAACCACAACTTGATGTATCGGAGTCCAACTGCTGAAAGTCAAACACAGAAAAGCTCTCGAAAGCAATCGGTGGAGGAGAAAAGGCACAACGTGCACACACGAGCAGCAATAACAGTGGGAGCTACGTGTATAGCACACGGCAGAGGCCAAGACAACCAACAACTCCTTTAACACCCACAACTGCCGGGCGTGGTGGTGCACGCCTGTAATCCCAGCCAGCACTCAGGAGGCTGAGGCAGGAGAATCGTTGCAAGTTCGAGACCAGCCTGGGCTACAAAGTGAGCTCAAGGCCGGCCTGAACTGCATAGCGAGACCCTGTCTCAAAAAGACCAAAACAAAACAAAACAAGTAACACCCGCAAGAAACAGAATCAATGGAATCGCTGCCTGACTTGATCATTACACACTGCAGATGCGTACCAAGTTATGTCACTGGACCCCATAAAAGATGTACAGTGGAAATAATAATAGAATACAATTTTAAAAGAAATTTAATCTCAGTTATTACTTATGTCCTTTAGACAAATCTACCCTTATGGGTCCTCATCAATGAAAAAGGAATAACACGCACTGTTGTGAACAAGCCTCAAATGAGATGAAACACGTAAACATCCCCAGATTTGTAAAACATTACTCTAATGGTTAAGAATCATTGTTGTGCACATGAAAAGAACAGACAGCGTGGCTACACAACATCAGCCTGACCTTGAACTAGAAGCTACTGATGTCTAAGTCAGCCTGTCAGCCAAAGATAAACCTGTCTTCTTCAAGTAGGAGGGTGGCAGTGTGTGAGAGGGAGATTCAGCCACAAAGATTAACTACAATCCCACTCAATAATTAAAAACAGCTCTTTAGAATATAGCTACATTATCTGAAAGGCTAAATTTCCCCAAGTATCAGATATATTTGTAAGGAAAATACATTATTCATACCATCACTTCCAAATGTATCTATAATTAAGAACTTACTTTATAACTTAATAGTTTTAAATAGCCTCCTTTCCTTAAAATTATTCAAGATCAGGGTTTAGAAAGAGATCACTTATTCCCGTTGCCATGTGAGTGCATCTTTTGCTGCCTCGTTGGAGAGGCCTCATCTTCTGTGTGCCTGGCTGGATTCCACACAAAGAGTTTCTTACTGTCTGGTGGTATTACCTGTAACACCGTTGACCAGTGGTCATTTTAAAGAAGATGTTTGTCTCACTTAAGCAATACAGTAACTTGTTAAACCTGACCATCAGAATTACCTGGAGAGCTTTCGTAACTTACAGATTCCTAGGTTCCACTGCAATGTTAAATATCCAATAGGTCTGGAGGGCTGGAGTCCAGAAATCCGTTTTTGAAAGAATTTCTCTAGGTAATTCTGATGACTGGCCAGGTCTGATTTATAACAGACAGCACAGAGATCACGTGTGCATGTATGCACGTGCGAGTGTGCACATAAACACACACACAGTATTTTCTCTTTCTCAGTCCCTTTTTGTCTCTCTCCAGTTTCTTTCAAAAGCATGTCCTCCTTTTTTTGTTTTTTTTTAAGTCAGGGTCTCACTATGTAGCCCAGGCTGGCCTCAAACTCTTGGCGATCCTCCTGCCTCAGCCTCTGAATACTGGGATTATAGGTGTGCACCACCAGGACCAGCTCAAAAGTACTTACTCTAATGAAAATAATTCCTATTAGTTTTTTTGCTTCTCCTAATTTAAACTAAACACCGGCATGGCTGGCCTTGATAGAGACACAAACCCTAAAGCAACAAAATGTGAGGTTACCTGGAACATCTCATTGATTCCTTCTCCAGTTTGGGCTGAAGTCTCAAAGTAGAGGAACCCTCTGCTCTCAGCCCAGAGCCGCCCTTCACTTTCATCTACACAGCGGTGCTTGGCGCAGTCGATCTGAAGGGGGGCAGGCAGAGGGAAAGTCCAACCTTGGCTCACTAGAACAAGCCCAGTGAGCCTTTTGTCAGTTCTTTACCAAAGCAAAACAAAATCTTTATTTATTTATGTATATTTTTGCAGTGCTGGGGATGGAACCTAGGGCCTCACACCTGCCAGACAAGTGTTTTACCGCTGAGCTATTTGCCCAAGCCCAAATACTACTTTTAATGAGGCCCAGTACCAGTATACAAAATTACCAGGAGCAAGAGACCAAACATAAGAAATTAAAAACTGAACATAGACTGTTTTTCTACGTGATTTTCAAGCACACTTCCGCCTCCCCCTTCAGGAAGGCAGCTGCTTCTCACTTTGGTGACAGCTGCTTCCTCATGCCTGCCGCACCCCAGGGGCCACGCCCTGCTTGCCACAGCACAGAGCCCAGAGCCCTCAAGCGATGCCGCTCCTCTGTGGGGCCACAGTAGCGTTAGGTCCAGATACAAAAAGGGTGCAGACCCTCACACACCAGGTTTGGGGCTTTGCTGCGTTTTGTATCTTAGAGACACATGTTTTTGACTCCTATGCTAATGAATAATGAATTTACTTTTCTTTCTTATTGGTTCCCCTACTACTTTATTGGTGCTTCCAACTAGAAAGGCGAGCATGCCAGTCCCCGAGCAGTTACCTTGTTGGCGCACACCACAAATACAATGTTGTCCACGTTCCCGTGAGGCCCCAGCTCCTGCTTCATTTCTGCCAGCCACATGTCCAGAGCGTCAAAGGACTCCTTCTGCCCAACGTCGTAGACCAGGATCACGCCCTGCGTGTCCTTGTAAAACTCATTGCGAACCTTCAGGTGGAGGCACACGTGTAGGTTTTGTGATTTGATAAGAATGTATCTTACAATCGTCAACTTAGCAAAGTGCATTCTTTCATGAACTCATAGTACTTGATGTATCTCAGTATTTTACTGACTTTAGAGGACTTTTTAAGACACCAAGGTAACATAATAAAATGTATGTATTTTTATAGAAAGACTTAAAATCTATTTCTAAAGAAGGCCCCCCTGCCCACCTCTCTTCAGCTCTAGTTCCAAGCCCCAGAGGCAAGCACTTTTACTTGCTAGTAGGCCTTAAAAGAACACCCGTTCTATAGAGCTCTTCTTAGAGAGGCAAGTGAACAATTTAAAAGAACTTACAGCAAAAAAGAAGCAAGTGTGAGGATGGGGACAGCCTCTCCATCACAACCCAAAGCCAGCTTTCCCAGGGTGCCTGGCAGAGCATCCCTGATTTCTGAGGTCCGGGCACCAACTGAGAACTCCGCACTCAGACCCTCAGTGAATGACAAGGGCACAGCTTGGAGGCACAAGGGTCTGGGTCCACACTTACTTACTTACTAGTTGTGTGATCTCGGACAAGTCACTTAACCTTTCTGCGCCTCAGTGTCCTCATCTGTAAAATGGGGATAATACTACTTCACAGGATTACTATGGGGCTTAAGTGAGACAATGGAGGGAAAGCCCTTAGCACATGGTGCCTGGAAAACTTTCTTCCTGCATTCTTCTCTGACTGGCCTTTGTGTCTCATCAGAAGTGGCAACTTGCCTCTGGGCATAGCTACGAGCCCAGGAAGAGGTGGCATCAAGGACAGGGCAGAAGTATACCCTGAAGTTGCAGAGGCCACGAGAGGGTGGCTGGGTGAGGAGGCTCCAGGGGAAAGTGTGGTAAGGACCTTGACAGAGGCCAGAGTCACAGTTTCTTTTCACAGATTCTGGAATGTTCTCGGCTCAAGATGGACATGTAGTAAGAAATGCAGATGTCTTCCACACAGGAGTTGTGGGTTTTTGAGCCCAAGACAGACACCTGGACCGAGAATGTAAGGGTCTATTAATCTACAGACGCCTAAGACACTACGGCCCCCACGCGAGCACCAACGAAACAAAAAGGAACGGAAGCCTCTGGCCCTGAGTTCTTTTCTGGCTGCAGTCCCGGGCTCTGCCTCCCTCTGCAGCTTCTGCCTTGGCCCCAACACACTGTTTCCCAGGGCCTTGAATTCTCTCTCACCAACTCTTCTCCGTAGCAGTGGAGAAGCTCCAGTCCTGTCCCAGGCTGTGGTGGCTTAGATCTGCAATGTCCCCCCAGAGGCCCCCATGCTGGGGCGGCTCTGGGAAGGTGACTGGATCACGGAGGTGCCAGTCTCATCGGCGGACTGCTGTTAGGACACGGGGCCTGCTCAGAAAACAGGGGGTGACCTGGAAGGGCGTGCCTTCCTCCGTCTCCTTCCACTCTCTGCTTCCTGGCTGCCACGATGTGAGCAGTGTTTTGTCCACCATGCTCCCCTGCCATCCTGTTTCTGCCCTGGAGCCAGCTGACCAAAGTCTGGAACTGTGACCGTCTCTCCTCCTCTTAGCTGTGGGGGTCAGGTACTGCATCCGAGACGGGAAACTGGCTAAGACCTGGGCCTCCTCCTCCTTTCCGGGTAACAACCCCTTCCACAGTCTGGCCCATGAGACTCTCCAAGATGAGCCTTCTTAGGGGAGCATCCGGACCTAACTTGCCTCTCAGGTCAGTACCAGACCCTGGCAGCTTAATGTCCTGTTGGACTCTCAACCTCTGTATGTACAATGGGAAAGCCTTCCACTCATTTCTTTGGAGGCTCTCGGACATCAGCAACGAATGACCATCATTCCCTGGTCACTCAGGTTGAAGGTACGGTGTCAACTTCTGCTGCCTTCTTCTTAGTTACCAGATTCAGACAAACCAGTAGAAGCTACATCCGCCACGTGTCCTCACCTGCCCTTTCCTTCCGGTCTCGTGCCGACATTACCTCTTGACTGCACTATTCCCAGGAGTCTGCTGAGTCATCTTCCTGGAAGTACGATACTGTATGTATCTGTCTTTCTAAAGCTCTGGCTCGTAATTTCCTTGGTGTCTCTCCACTGCCAACTCTCCAAAATTCAAACTCAGTTAAACAAAAAGTTTTGATCAATCCTCGTCAGCCTTCTCAGTCTCTACCCTCTGACCTACGATCTGGATAATCTCTTTCCCTTTACCTGCCCTACGCCTTGCAAACTCCACCTGGAGAGTCCTCTGTATCTTTAATCTTGCAAGATCTCGGTATCCTGCTGAATTTCCCATGAAGGTTTTCTGCCTGGTACCTACCATCTGACCCTTTCCCCTGTGAACAGAAAGAAGGTTCCCGTGTCCCCTAGGACACCACAGCCAGGTGTACTTCTAATTGTGCTCCTGTCACTTCCTGTCACTCTCACGGCTGGTGGCACATCCAGCTGTCCTTCCACTAGGCTGCAGACGACATGAAGGCTTGTTTCTCGATGCATCCGTGCTTGGCTTACCCACAGGCCTGGCGGATACAAGTGTCTGAGACTCTATAGAACTGAATGGCTGCATGGGTCTTAGTAGAGAATAAAAGTAGTGGCCAAAGGGGGGAAAATTTCAAATACAGGTCATGTTCTCCAGTGACAGGTGTGTAAGTAAAAGTAAACTAATGCCAGCTCAGTGAGTTTCTTTCAAGGATGTAATTTCAATTCTGAGTTCAGTGAAGAAGTACCTACATAGTCTAGAGTAAGTTATTTTATTAACCCCAACCTTGGTTTCCTCATCTGTAAAATGAAAGGACAAGGTAGATGTTTCCCAACAGTTTCATTATTCTAGTTGCCCAAAAAAGCTTCTGCTCTTAGTTCTGGCTGGCTCAATGCAGTCAAGGTTTAACAAGACAGGATGCTAAAAGAATGCAGACTGTTTCTTAAAGTAGATATGGAAACAAGCTGGTATTACAGCTAAGAAAGCTGTTATTTTAACATCACTGGGGCCTTGGAAAGTTCCTGTGAGACCCTCTAACTCAGACCTCAGGTGAGTGGCTCAACGACACAAGGCTGGGGTCTGAGACAGGCCCCACTCCCCTCCAAGGTTCTCCCACTAACTGCTGTGAGGTTGCCATCTCACACTCTAGGTGGACTGCCCTGTTCCAGCAGACCCTCTGGGAAACCTGCCAAGAGGACAGGTGACAATGGATGCTTCAGTGGTGGACAGGCACAAGGTTCTGAGGAAGCCAGAGGTCATAGGAATGGCTACGATGTTTCACTAGCTAGGTGCTGAGCAAGGTTATACTTTGGTCACCTTGGCACTTAGAAAGATGATGATGGCTTTAGTTTTGCCAACAAGGAGGGTTCAAATGGTGCACACTTGTAACCCCAGCACTCGGGAGGCTAAGGCAGGAAGATCACAAGGCTATACAGTGAGACCCTGTCTCAATAAAACAAACCAATAAATGAAAGGAGGGTCCAAGACACAAACAGTAACTATCAGACTAAAAAGAGAGCAAGGCTATTTCAGTGAAAAGATACTTTAGAAGTGGTGATTTAGAAGGTGCTTCTATTAACCACACTTCTACTTTTATAAATCGCTGGAAAAACCAGCTGTTACAGCTTGTATTTAGATGTGCACCACCCCCCCAAGTCTCAATGCAGTTATAGGTGTGGCTTTTTCAGAGGTGGCTGGATCTAGTATGTGTGATGCTAGGATTGATTCATGGTGCAGCACTAGGCTCAAGGGCACTAGGAGGAAGGTTGTGAGTGATACCCATCCTAAGTCGTCGAGATAAGACAGAAAGGGTAGGAAGACACTGTTAAGGCCCATTGTTGCTTTGCTATAGTCTGCCCACCATGAACTGTTCTCCTCTGCTAGGCCACCCTGCCTTGGAGCCAGCTGATTATGGACTGAAACTGTGAGCTAAATAAACCTTTCCTCCCTTAACTTTGGGTGTTGGGGTTTTGTCTTAGCAACAAGAGAAAAGCAACTAAGATAACAGCCATTGCCATTTGAGGATGCAAAAAGAGCCTAGTGTCTAATGATGGAAAGTAACAGGAACCCTCAGGGTGTTTCAACCTGTTAGACAAAACCCAGGATGCTGTATAGATTCTCAGCTCCACACCAGCAACAGGGGACCATCTACAAAGGATGCAACTAGAACGCTGGCGGACACAGCCATTGTGGGAATAGAGATGATTTCCCTCAGGAGAAGCAGACTCTAAACAGCAGAAAGGCTCTGTTGTAGAAACACAGACCCAGTCCCTGTTTCTCCAAAACCTTGGCCAGAATCATGGTCCAAGTCACAGGAGGGTGGCTTTGCAAAAGCGAAGTTGCTGACTTGGGGCTTTTAGCTCTGTGCAGGATGAGCTCAGGAAGCAGCAAGACCCCCCCATCACTAGAGGTATTCATTCTTCAAACTCTCACCATCCTCCTCACTCAGACTGTGTGGGGGCATAATTCTGTCCCTAAGAGTCCCAACCTACAAAACTCTTACGTATCCACCAACTCTCAGTTTAAATCCTGTGTCCTTAAGCAGGGCTTCTTAGCCTCTGGGATAAGTTGGGTCAGGATATTAAGTGCGCCTCAGCATTCGGTCATTTCTTTAATATGTGTCTGCTCTAGCATATTACATTCCACGACAATAAGGGGCAGCATGTTTCTAACATCCAGCATAGACCCTGGGGTGTAAGTATCTGGGATTGAATGAAGACGACTGACCTGGAAGAATACTGTGAAAACAAATCCTGCAAGGGGCACGGCTGTGCACTACATCAGTTCTCAGGCATCTTCTAACTCGCTCCATTCCCACAACTTCGGTGTAATACAAGGTTTTTGTTCTTTTCATTTTTTTTTTTTTTTTGGCAGGGTCGGGGGAGGTCAGCGCTTGTGACCAAATCAAGGCCTTAGGCATCAAATCTACCAACTGAGCTAGGTCCTAGCCCAGTAATCTAAGAGTCACATGGGCATTTCTGGTAGTTAGAATCTACATCAAACTCGTGGTCAACCAGACCATCATGCCTTTTTCACTGATAGTATGTAAAACTGACTTAACCCACTGTAAGGCTTCAAACAAAAAGATTCATTTTACCTAAATACTTGGGCATATTCACAAGATGGAAGATTAGGTAGTTACTGAAAGCACACCCCTGCAAAAGATGGAACAGGTATAGATTTCTCTATTATAAGCAAAACCCTGGATATTATATATAAAGTATATATTTAAGTAAAAGTAAAAATCCTAGGCATTACATATAAAGTATTTATTTATACCAGGTATACAGGTCAGGTACAGGTAAAAATCCTGCAGATTAGGCATACAACATGTACGTACAAACTTCTCAAAGGTGGGGAGGAGGCAGGAGACAGGCTGGGGCCCTGGGACCTGAGGGGTGGCCATGGGGGTGAGGTTCTGGGTTATCTTTTGCCTCATATGTCTCAGACTTGGAGCAGAAGCACAACTCAAAAATGTCAAGAACTGTAGACAAATTAAAGCACTATCAAAAATCAGATCTCTCCAGCCAGATGGTGAGGAAAGAGGCAGTTTAGAAAGATTTAAAAAAAAAATTCAGAAAGTAATTACTCTAAAACCAGCCAAACACCTTAGAGAAACCTGACTTACAAGCCCTAACCACCCCAGTGAAGACTGAGTGAAAATTTTAGCAGTGAAAAACATAATGGCAGTAAGAAGCTTAGGGTGGGCTCAGCAGCCCAAGTTAGGGGTGAGTGGGGAAATTAGTGAACCGGAAGGGGGAACAATAGGAATTACCCAAACTGAATTACAGCAAGGAAAAAAATTAAAACAATGAACGGAGCTTTAGAACCAACCGAGCTAAAACAAAAGATCAGAATCCAGGAGGAAAAGAGAGAGTGGCTAGGGAGCACCACGGAACAGGCGAACATGGCCAGGGGGCTTGCTTGGTTCCTTCCGGGAAAGCAGCCCAGGACCTGGAGCGGCAGGAAAGAACATGCGGGACACTCCGGTGACAGAAGTGACATCACCGGGTCGTTAAGTCCGAGTCTAAATGTAATTACCTTCTCAAATTTGGGGCTGAGGTATTAAGTAAAAAAGCAAAAGTCCTTTGAATGTTGAAATGTCTTACTTATATGAATGTTTCGAACATTGGCAATTAAACTTCTTACCCCTATTTAGAGTGGCAGCACAAAATATCAACAGGTGCCTACTAAGAACCAAGGCCAGCCACAAACATGAGCTAAACGTACCTAATTTTACATAATCCGAATATCGGTGGCTTCAATTCAGGATCTTTCCCCGATCCCACTGACAATACTGGATGTAGGTTTTCTCAAAAAAGGCGTTCTTACCTCATAGAAGAAGGGATGTCCGGCCATATCAAAGATGTTAACTTTGATTTCTCTGTCTCTGACTTGTACCCTGAAATGTTCAAATGCAAACAATCCCAAAGGTCATGGTTTCCGATTCACGTTAGCATCATTTATGAATTGTAAAAAGAAATACACGTGAAGGAGGAGAGGCTTTCCCTGCGCCTCTTCTTGGCTCCAGATCATTTTTACATTAGGAGCCACCAACTAGGCAGATGATCCTGGCTCCTTACTTGAAGAGCACTGAGCCCTCACTGAGTAAGCACACTCATTTATCTTCACTTTCATCTCGAGCTACTTCAGGTCAGGCCCTTGAGCCAACGAACAGTGGCTGTTACTGGGTACCAAGAGGAAGGAAGACAGAAGGTTTCCTTCCCCTAGGAGGGACCTTAATTATTACTGGTTGTGCCTGGTTACTATGCAGTAGAGTGACATAGACATATTAATGCTGTCTGTTCAATTTTCTTGTAATCTTTATTTGAGCCACAGTTAATCTGTTTTCAGAAACAAATTTGAAAATAACAAAAGCGGAATCATTCATAATAGAATTAACTACTGTTAACACATTAACATCATAGGTATTTGTTTCTAGTTTGTCTCACTATCCTTTGGTGGTATGAAATCTTGAACCCAGGGCCTTCACATTGAGCTACATCCAAACCTACCCACACTTCTTTTTGAGACAGGATCTTGCTAAGTTGCTATGTTGCTTAGGTTGGGCTCAAACTTGTGATCCTCCTGCCTCAGGCTCCATACTGTTGGGATCACAGCATGTGCCACCATGCCTAACTTGTTTCCAATCCTTTTGAAAGAAAAAAATCATCACTGGAAAAGCATGAATGAACATTATAAATAATTTAAAAATCCCAAAAATGAATACTTAAAAGTTATCCCAAGTCCTATCACCCAGAATAGTCTTCATTAATACAGATGAACACCACCACAGGCTTCTTTCTATGCAGAGAGAAGATAAATATAAATATTCTTATAAAAGGGGATTGTACTTTTATAAAAATATATAGCATAAAATTTACTTTTTATTAGATTTAACAGAAGAAAAAGAAACTGAAGAGAATGGGCAGGAATTACTGAACTTTAAATACAAATATTTCCTCAACACAAGAAATATTATTTCTTAAAAGATCCCTGGCTGTGGATGGTGACATAGGCCTATAATCCCAGCTCTTAGAAGGCTGAGGCAGGAGGATCTCCAGCCTGGGCCACATAGTGAATTCAAGGCCAGTGTAAACTACAAAGTAAGAGCTTGTCTCAAAAAAACCCAAAACAAAACACACACACACACACACACACACACACACACACACACACACAAATCCCTGTAAGGCTGTAAGGTTAAAAATAGAGAATATTAACAGTAAATGTACAAGTTAGAGTCATTATCTCTTTAAGTACCATGTTTCAGGCTCGGGCAGCATTGACGTGACTCTGGCTGTGGAATACGAAGACTTCAGAGCTTTCTCTCTCTCAGGGTCTCTGTACAACTTTCTGGCTTACAAACGATTATTCCCTTTCTGTCCTGAAACCACAATTCCTCAGTTGTTTCCCAGACAATAACAGGGCTGGGGAGGTAGCTCCGTGGTGAGTGCACAACAGTAACAGAGCTTGGGCGCGGCTGGCAGAGATCTGGGGTAACTGTTTACAGTTTTAAATTTTTGCCTAAAAGGATAGCAGCTGAGAAGCGGTGGAATTATGATGCGTATGAAGTCAGGGAATAATACAAACGTCTCCACACACTGAAACCTGAAAGGAGTCAGCTTAATTCAGAAGCCAAGAGGAAGAAATTAGGAAAAATGGTGATTCCCTCCCTCCAGGCAGCACATGCCTGAGTGTGGTTTTGGGCTCCCTGTATCCTGACCACGGCAGATTCCTTACCCGGCTCAGACGTGGTGACAGAATCTCAGCGGGGGAGCCCCAGGGATCCGTTCTTTTATAAAGGACACAAGTCATTCCTTTTTCCCCCAGATGGAGCCCAGGCCATCCTCACACAGGCTAGGCAAGCGCTCCACCACTGAGTTAAATCCCCAGCCCACAACTAATCCTTAAGCACGCTGAAATTGGAGTACCCTATTGAAAACAGCTCTACTGTTTACCCAAAACTAAACGCTGCTTTCTTTTTTTATTACTATGTTTGCAGCACATAATGATTACAATTTTCACAGGGAGCTGGTACGTGCATGTGGTACATATTCTTTTCTCTCTTTTCTTGTTTTTCATCCCTTCCCCTTCCCCCCTTCCCTTCTCTTTCCATATGTCTACTTTTCATTTGCAAAAATTCTATTTTTATAATTTTTCTATCCCCTCCTCTTCTCTCTCTCCCCTACAAAGAGCTCTCCACTTCCTCTTTACTTATATCCCCCGCTCTCTCTATATACACATACAAACATATATATGTATGAGAGAAACCACACAATATTTAAACTTGTGTTTCTGATTTATTTCATTCAACATTATGGTCTCAAGTTGCATCCATTTGTCTAGGAACACCTCAAGTGCATCTTTCTTTATAGCAGAGTAGTACTTCACAGTATATAAACACTACATTTTATACATTCATCTGTTGATGGGATATAAGCCACTTTCAAAATTTAGCTCTTATGAATTGTGCTGTTATAAACATGGGCATGCACATGTCATATGATGTCTCTAACTCTTTTTGGAAGAAGCCTGGCAAGAGACTAGCTTGGTCAAATAGAATTTCTCGTTTTAGTTTTTTGAGGCATTTCTATACTGATTTCCACAGTGGTTCTACTCATTTACAATCCCACCAGCAATGTAGACAGAGTTCTTTTTCCCCTGCAGTCTCACTGGCATTTGTTATTATTTGATTTCTTGATGAGAGTCATTCTGTCTGGAGTAAGATGGAATTTTCATTTGCATTTCTCTAATGGCTAGTGATGTTGAACATTTCTTCATGTATTTATTGGCAATCTGTACCTCTGCGAAGTATCTGTTCATTTCAGTTGCCCACTTTTTGATTGGGTCTTTTATAATGAGGGTCTAATTTTTTTGAGTTCTTTGCATATACTAGATGTTAGTTCTCTGCCCAAGGAACAGCTGGCAGAGCTTTCCCCCAGTCCGTAGGTACTCTCTTCACTCTGTTGGTTATTCCCCCTGCACCCTGCTTTCTTCTCCCAGCTGTGGCACATGTGAGATTCTGCCACCTTCCGAATGATCCCACGCTGCTGGTCCCAGCTACCTGTGCTGGGGGAAGACCAACTGTCCTCACCCACGCCAATCAAATCACCTGGGGTTTTTTGTTTCTGTCTTTTGTTGTTGTTTGTTTGTTTGTTTGTTTTTCTTCCGGTACCAGGAATCAAACTCATGACCCTGCGCTTGCCAGGCAGGCGCTTTGCCGCTGAGCTAAATCCCCAGCCCCTGTTTCTGTCTTTTGTATTTTACAGTACTGGGGATTTGTAAACTTGGGGTATTAATTCTAGTTGCCTTCCAGAAGTAAGGTTTAAAATTGAGCCTGAGAGCTGCTGGCATCTACATATAGGAAGCCCACTTAAAGGAAGTCAACAGACAGAGCTGCTCTTATTCTAATCTGGCAAATCTCCTCTTTAAATATCTCTCTTACCTAACAATGAGTACTACTGAGCACCGACTAGAGAAAACTTAGACTAACAGTCTCTTTTTCAGGGAATTTACTTTTTAGCAGGAGCCATTAAACATATACAGATAATAATAAAGCAATTTATGGCAAGTATCATAAATAATACAGAGAATTTGAAGATTTATTTCATTTGTAAAAAGATCCTGCCTGTTGGAGCGGGTATTCAGGATGTCTTAAGGGAACAGGAGGATTTTTCACTCTGAAGGAAGTTGTGGGGGAAGGAGGGGCCAGAGTGAATGGCACTGAGATGGGGACATGCTGGGGCTTCAAAGACGGAGGGCGAGGTGCACACAGGCTGGAGTAAGACGAAGGGGAGAGGGCTGCAGTGGTGAGTGCCTGCGGTTCCCTGTCCAGGAGGCTCGCTGTCTACCCAGTTCCACTCTTGGGCAGTGGGTTATGTTATTAGCTGAATCCTCCCTCCCCAAGCTCAATCCCCTCTTGATTTACTTCCACATCCCCACTTGCACTCAAACTTTACTGTTCCCAGATGATTTTTACTGGATTCCAATATGCTATAAAGATTATAAACCAGTAAGGGTTGTTCTCTGATAGAAAAACTTCCATTTGGTATTTAGAGTGGTTAGAATCTTTCAAAAACAATATAAAAACACACCTGAGTGTAGGGCCTGCTCGTACAGAACATGTTTCCTGAAAAGCTGCCTCTGCCAGTGCAGTGTGCCCCGATCTCCTCAGTGCGGGTCCTCCTCTAACACAGCCTGCGGAATGAGCCAGCATAGCCCCCCCAGACGGTGCAGGAGGGCCCGTCACCACATACTGTGAAGCCCTCCTCTCCCTTTCTCAACTTAACTTCAAAGTTTCTATTTCAAGATGACCTGTACAAGTGCACAGAGGCAAATACTGATCATTTTAGGAGTTCTGAATTTCTGTTCAGTTTAGAAGCCCAGGGAGCCAATATACTCACTTTGTGACTCCATAGTCAATTCCAATTGTTGCAAGGTATTTGGACACAAATCTTTTTTCACAGTAGCGCTTTATAATACAGCTCTAAAAAGATAAAAACACATGCACTTAGTAAATGCACAGTGGGAAGATACACAAAATATGCACATTTCTTAATAATGCTTTCTTTGATCACCACTACGAAAAAGTGTTTTCAAAAGCCAAAACTATAAATAAATAAAACAAAGTAAAGATTTAAAAGAAAAATTTGTACGGTCTTTCCTTGATACTACAAATGTGTCCAGTTTTGTTCTCAATTCTTATGTGCTTTTCTTTTCATTTTTTTTCCCTACGTGCTTTTCTTTTGAAGATTCTTTTCTATTCTTATGCTTCCAACACACCACCAAAAATCTATGTTTAGCCTTGAGTTCCCTCCGAAGACCAGAATCAACAGCTCCTAATATCTAGTTCACTCGTTTCCACTTAGGTGTCCTGCTGCCACCCCAGATTCACCATGTCCTGAAGTGAACTACACACACATGAAAACAGCTCATCCTGCTGACATACAAATTCTGTTAATACCACCATCTCCCCAGTCACAGGACCAAAATATTAAAGTCGCATCTGATTCTGGGCTAACCTTCCGATTCTTCTCAACCTTTTTAATGGGTGTTACATCTTCCTTGCATTCCAGTGTCTATGGATAACACCTGGGTTAGATGCTCGTCATCTGCTCCCACTCAAGCAGAGCAAACTCTTCACCGCTCTCTCCGTCTCCCCACCCCGGCCCCCTCTGGAATGAGCTTTCCCTCTTTTTTCTACATCTTCCCTATCCTTTCAGGCAGATCAAACTCTGGGCATCCAGGTGCACCTGATCTTGCCTGCAGCTGGACTCTCTGTGTATGTATACCATGTGTCTGAGCCCCTCTAGCTTTTACATGTGTGTGTATATGTTACACAAACACACACACACACACTATCTGCCATCGGTCACACACTGCCTTTTATTGTTATTTTTTTTCCACATGTATATATTTACCTTATCTCTTCAGCTAGACAATAAACTTCTACCTTTCAGCAACCAGCTCAGTGCCTTTCATATAGTAAATTTAATAGTCACTGAATGAATATAAAAAGCAAGCATCAATTGTGTTAGGAAAGCTTGCATAATTTCTGATCGTGAATAGTAATGAAAAACCATTGTAAATGACTCAAGTGTTAACAACAGTTCTTAGACTCATAAAACATAATTTACTTGAAGTGCTGGTAATGGAGTTTATTCTACTCAAATTCTTTCCTAGGCCTCAATCTAAATAGACAAGATAGTTCACGTTAAAAGTATTTAATATGCTCATTGTGAACTGAAGGGAAAAGAGCTACATCACCAGCCCTTTTTAAAAGTTGTTTTATTTTGTGACAGGGTCTCACTAAGTTGCCCATGCTGGCCTCGAACTTGTAATCCTCCTACCTCAGCCTCCCAAATGGCTGGGATTACAGATATGCCAGACTTCTTTAGAGTGACCACTGTCAAGGGGCCACTTTTTGTGTGTGTGGTGCTAGGGATCGAACCCAGGACCTCACACATGTGAGGTAGGTGCTCTACCACTGAACTATATCCCTACGCAGTGGTTACATTTTTAGAAACACTTTGTGGCTTAAAAGTACTTCTTAAATGTTTTCTTTCACAATATCCTGAAAAAATAAATATAGCCTCTAAAAAATTATTCATGAGATCAAGAGACCAGGAAAACCTTTAACTCTAGTCTGCTGTTTGTAAAGATAAACATTTCAAAAACAGTATTAACTGTTTCCTATAACACAAAGAGACATAGTTAAAATTAAAGGAACACAAAACTATCCTGAGTATTAACTACTCAGGCAAACTGTTTTATTTAAATAAGTCTCCCAAATACAGGATGTTGATAATGAACACTGACAGAACACAAATGGTAGAAGCAAGAGTAGGGTAGAAATGAGCAAAACAGAACATAAAAGAAGACAAGCTAGTAGTACAGAGATGGTGATCTGAGTTGCTGGTTAAAAATGAACTCATCTTTTTCTTCACCTACACAAAAAAGCAGATATGCACTCATTAGACAGACAGCGAGTGTGTCCCATGCCAGACACCATCCCAGGCACTGGGGTCAGAAGGCCGAGCCTCTGCCTCTAAGCAGCTGGCCACGTACTGGAAAAGGAGGCCAGTACTAAAACTTCTCGAGCAAGGAAGGCTTTAGACTACAGTTGTGGTAAATGCCACCCAATTATTGATGCTATGAGATAATATAATGGGAATCTAACATTTTACTTTGCCATGTACTAAGTGGCACTTTTAAAAATAAAAACTGGTAATACACTTTTTTTTTTTTTTTTTTTGCAATGATGGGGATGGAATCTAGTTAAAAGTGCCTTACTACTGAGCTATATCCCACAGCCAGAAACTTGCAATATAAATTTTAGTATTTACATAATCGTTATCCATGCAGGGTGTGGTGGCTCACGTTTGTAATCCCAGCACTCAGGAGGCTGAGGCAGAAGGATTGCCATGAGGTCAAGGCCAGCCTGAACTACATAGCAAGACTCTGTCTCAAAAACAAAAATCAAATCACTTACATTATCACTATTTGATGTAGTCAAAAAGTGAAAACAACCCAAATGGATGAAATGGGTTCTATTCACACAATGGAACATTTTTCTGCACTACGAAGAAAGAAGGTAATGGCATATGCTACGCACAAAAGAACGTGGCCAATGTTATGCCAAGTGAAAGAAGTCTGCCACAAAGGCCCACGTGGCATGATCTCATAAAAGGGCATGTCCAGAACAGGCAAATCCACAGAGACAGGGAGTAGAGCAGTGGCTGCCCTGACTAGGGGTTAAGAGGTAACCAGGAGAGACTATTAATTGCCGTACGGTTTTTAGGCTTAGATTTTGTTTTTGTATTATCTTGGTGATAGAAACTGGCCACTGCTGAGCTCCATCCTGAGCCCTTTCTATCTTATTTTTATTTTGAGACAGGGCCTCACTCAATTGCCCAGTCTGACCTCAAACTCCCAATCCTCCTGTTTCAGCCTCCTAAGCAGCTAGGATTCCAGGCATGCTGGTGAAATGGAGATATTTTTTTAAGGCCTGTTGAGTATGTTACACTAATGATTGTGGTAATGGTTGTACAACTCTGTGATGTACTAAATGCCAGTGAATTATACACTTTAAGCGAGCTGTATGTCAACTATACCTCAATAAAGCTTTTTCATTTAAAATCTTTTTTAATCCTTTGGGAAGATAAGAGATTGCTAAGGGCTGACTTCTCTCTCTATGGGGGAAATAAGATTTCTTTGTAGTCTCGATCATACCCAGTCCGGCTTCCCACTTGGCAGTCAGCTTGCCCCACAGCCCCAGGCCAGTTCTGCATGTCTTCTAGGATCTGAGGTTTCCTAATGTATTCATTTACCAATGACCTTGTGTCCCTTCTTCCATACCATGTTAATTCTGAGATAATATACTCAGAAAGAAAAATAAGCAAAAGTGGTTACAGCTTTATTCAACCTATTTAGTGTTATTTTTTAAAACAGCCCAAATTCTGCCTGAATAAAAGTCAAAATGTACAGCAGAAGCTTGAGTTTTTGGTCTTAAAACCGTGGTTTACTCAGGGCTTCTGGGAAGTAAAGTTACTGTTCCCCTAGAATGAGCCGACTGGCCCAGGTGCTGCTGGGTGTCATCCCTTGCCTGCTGGGAATCAGCCTTCGGATAAAGTCAACAATGGTGTTGCCCTAGGGAATCAAGAGAACAGACTGGGTCCCTCAGGATACCAAGTCTTTGTATCAACCAACTGTCTGAAGCTTGCCCTGCCTCTAGATTTTGAATTATAATAAATGCTTTCTGCTGGGCATGGTGGTGCACACTAGTAATTCCAGTACTTGAAAGGATGAGGCAAGAGGATTGCTGCAAGTTCAAAGCCAGCCTGGGCTACACAGTGACATTTGCCTCAAAAAAATAAAAAATAGCTGGGTGTGGTGGTGCATGCCTGTAATCCCAGTACTTGAGAGGCTGAGGCAGGAGGATCGTTGGGAGTTCGAGGCTAGCCTGGGCTATATAAGTGAGTTCAAGGCCACCCTCAACTACACAGTGAGACCCTGCCTCAGAAAGACAAAAATAAATAAATAAATAAATAAATAATAAAAAATAACAACAACAACAAAAGCCAGAAAACAATAAATACACAAATGATTTCCTTAGGTTTCTCATTATAATCAAATGTTCCCACATCATACATTATTGTACAATACTATGCAGTTTGTCTTTCTCTCTGAAGAATAGATTATAATGATCTCTCCAAGTTAATTGACACAGTTCTCACTTTTTCCATGACTGTATAATAATTCATGACATGCAAGTACCTATTGCCTCTATTAAAGAGAACTCACTTTGTTTCCAGTTTTTTTTTTACCTACACACAAGAAATACCCTTGTGTGTAGCCTTTCAAAATCCAGCAGTAAAATTGCTGGATTGAACACATCACTCATTCATTAATTCATTCATTTATTTTTGAGACCAGGTCTTGGTATACAGTTTAGCCTCTATGTGCTAAGATTACAGGCATGTGCCACCATGTCGACACATCTTTTATTTTAGTTGCGATTGTCAATTGCTTTCCAAAAGTATTCTAACAGTAGTATGCAGACAACCATCTTCTTCATAGCTGAGCCACACAGGTGTGATCATTCTTTTAATGACTGCCAATCTGGTTGGTGAGAAGGAATTTCATTGTTACTTTAACTTGTACTTTACCAACTACATATAAAGTTGTATAACCTTTCACTTACTTATCAATACTTAGACTTGCTCTTCTATGTATTATTTGTCCAATATACTCCCTGCTAATTTTTCTACTGTTATATGTTTATTCCTTATCAATTTTTCACATACAATTGTAAATGGTATTCTCTAATCATTCCTTTCATCTCTTCTAATATGTGACTACATCTCCTTCTCAGTATTAGTCTTATAATCTCTTGATTTGTTTTGCTTTCTCTATTTTTCTTAAATAGATATTAGGTTCTCTTCATTTTCATAATCTTTCCAAAGAATTATGTATCTTTTAGTTAATTTTGTGTTTTTCTAAGAAACTCTTAAGCTCCTTTAGTTTTTTTTTAGCTGCAAACTGATTCACATACAAAATTTACACTTTAGGGCTGGGGATTTAGCTCAGTGGCACAGTGCCTGCCTGGCAAGCGCGAGGTCGTGAGTTCAATTCCTGGTACCGGAACCCCCCCCCCGCAAATTTACACTTTAAAGTACACACTACTGGTTTTTAGGATAATCACAGAGTTGTATAACCATTACTTTCCTCCAGTCATTATTTGTCTTCTTTAAAATTGAGTTAAGACTGCAACGGTGTTGGCGTGGTTTCGACTACAACTTCCATTCTGTCCTGAAGGCTTTGCTTTGGAGTCTCTTTTTTCATTGCTTTCTAGTTACTCTCATTCGTTTTGATACGACCTTTGGCCCAGAGATTATTTACCAAGTAAGGCATTTCTTTTTTGAGGGGGCAGGGCTTTGAGACAGGATCTCGTATGTAGCGCAGTCTGGGCTTGAACATGGTGATGCTCCTGCCTCAGCCTCCCCAAGTGCTGAGATTACAAGTGTGTGCCCCCATGCCCAGGTAGTAAGGCATTTTTAAATTTTTAACTTTAAAATTGTTTATATCTTTCTCTTTAGAGGTATGAAAAAAATAAATAAAGTAGGTATGAGCCAGGCATGGTGGCACATGCCTATAATCCCAGCACTCAGAAGCCTGAGGCAGGAGGATCATTGCGAGTTTGAGACCAGCCTGGGCTACAAAGTGAGCTCAAGGCCAGCCTGAACTGTACAGTGAGACCCCGTCTCAAAAAGACAAAAAAAAATAAAAAAGTAGGTATGAGCTACTCTTATACCTAAGGTAAAATAAATTTTTAAAAAGTTATACTTACATTGGGCATGGTAACACATGCCTGTAATCCCAGCACTTGGGGAGGCTAAGGCAAGAGGACAAGTTTCAGCCTTGCCTGGGAAACACAGCATCTTAGGGAGACCATGTCTCAAAATTAAAAGTCAAGAAAGAGGGAAGAGGAGCTGGGTTCAATCCCCAGCACCACAAAATACTACTAGTAATAATAAATCTTTTACTCATTTAGAATTTATTTTTTGAGAAAGAAATGCAATAGGAATCCACCCTGTCCCAAATAAGAGAGCTGTTCCACCAGCAGTCATTAAATGGTCTCTATTTTCCCATGATTTTACTATGCTTATTGTACACTGAATTTCTTTATCTTTCAAATTTATTTCCAGACTCTATTCTGTTCCCTTACATATTTTCTTTCCAGAACCAACAAGGAAAGTCTGGTAACTTTATTTTTAAATACCTGGTAGAGTTAGTCTCATTTCTCTTTTCACAATTTTCTTGGTTATTCTCATCTTTAACTTTTCATTAGGACTGAGTGGGTACGGGTCAAGGAGGTTTTGAGACAGAGACTCACTATTTAGTTCATGCTAGTTTTGAACTCATTATATTAGGGTAGCCTGGAACTCCTGTGATCCTCCTGCCTCAGCCTCCTGCATGCTGGGACTAGAGGCATGTGCCACCACACCCAGCTTTTCATAAGGATTTAAGTGATTTTTTTCTTATGTTCTGAAAAAAGAAATCTTACCGGTGTTTTAACTGGAAGTAAATAACATTTGTAGATTATTTTAAATAACTTATCTGTGCATATTATGGGCTCATATCAAGGGGGAAAATTTAGCTTTCCATTTGCCTAAATACTGTCACTGTATGTCCCTTTTGGAGTTCGAAATTTTTCTTTAAATGGTTTATTTTTCCTTCAATTTAAACTGAGGCACTTTATTTTGGTTGTTACTATAAATATTTTCTTTCTCTTCTTAAATTGCATTGGCTAATAAACCTAGAACAATGTTAAATAAATATGTGACATTTTAGGGTATTGTTGTTCTTGTACCATTAGGTAAAGTAAAATCACAAAAGTGATACATGATCACTCATCCAGGTTAATACATAATCTAGCGTTTCTTTTTCTTTTTTTTTTTTTCTTTTTTGGTTTTTGGTTTTTCTCCGGTACCGGGAATCGAACTCACCTTGCACTTGCCAGACAGGCGCTGTGCCACTGAGCTAAATCCCCAGCCCCAGTACATAATCTAAAGCCTATTTTTTTTTTCTTTTTTAATACCTGGCACATAATTGAAATTCAATAAGTATCGACATTCAGTGAATGTCTGTTAATGTCTTCCATACAAAGACACATAAATAGTGCAAAATAGTGCCAAATAGGAAAAAAAAAATACTAATTAACATTTCCTGAGATGTCCTGAGTGCAGGACACTGGCCTAAAAACTCTACTTCACAGCTCTCCACTTCAGACCCGAGTCAGGGTTAATTCTCACATTCAATCGTGGCAATGAGCATCCCAGGAAGAGAATGACGGTTCCAGTTCCAGTTCTGTCGCTGATTCGATGACCTTGGGCAGCTTTTGGCTAACACCTTCCACCCACCCAGGAGACAGCTTGGAATGCACTGGGAAAAGGCCCGAGTCCCCACGCTCAGGGCTGACACCCACGAAAGGAGCAAAGAGAGGGGTGGCAGAACTGAGCCTGCTTTGAGAAAATGGATGTGGTGACACTTTTTAAATGAATGAATGAATAAATACACAAAACAATCCCGGGGTCCGGGCCACGCTGCCACCTCCCCTGTGAAACACGGCGGCTTCCGTTATGCTCCCGCGAAGGGAAGGGGCATTCCGGGCTGCCCAGCAACATTTTCCGAGTCCTCACACGCGCCCCACTGAAGCTGCGTGGGCGCCCAAGCACACCTATTCCCCTCTCCAGTCCGGACAGGGTCATCCAGAAAGAACGCAGACCTGGGATCTGAGCAGACTATCCGAACTAAGGACCTAGGCCTCCTTACTCTTGTTGGGTGCATTCGTGGTTGCAGGCCACCCCCGGCCCCGTTTAGGGAGCAGCACCTCGGTGGAGGAGTGGTGGGCAACCCAAAGGTCAGAAAGGTCAGGCCGGTGCTCCGCGCCAGGCTGCAGCGCCTCCAGGAGCGCCTGCCAGCTCGGGGGCGGGGAAGAGGCCGGCCACCGCGCTTGAGTGGCCGCCCTGTCAGCCAATGGGCTCGCCGCCCCGCCGCGCGGAGGCCCCGCCCCTCCCGGCGCGCTCTACTCACTTTCCCCACTTCGGCGTTGCCCATGGAGATGACTTTGATGCGGAGAGACTTGCTGGGCTCCTTCCGCTTCGGCAGGTTGGCCTCCATGGCCTTCGCTCTCTTGAGGCCACCCGCTTCGGTCTCTCCTTGTGCACCAAGCCGGCCTGTCCCTCAGGCCTCCTCGCCCAATGGCGGAGCCGCTGCTCTCGTCACCGCCCGGGCTCCGCGGCTCGCCATCCTCGCCGCTCCCTGGCAGCGGACGCCGGCGCGTGGGAGGCAGGAGCTGGGGGCCGGAAAAGGAAGTCTCGCGACGCTCGCGCGGGCGGTGACGTCATCGTCGCTTGAGGAGCGGCTTCGGTCACCGGGTCCCCGGGTCGCGGTGCGCGCGGTCTGGAGTCTCACAAGCTGGCGGCCTGGGGCCTTTGGCCGCGGTGACGCCTCTTGTGCCGCATGGTCTTGTTTCCAGGTCTCTGGGGCAGGAGGCATTTGTCACATTTGCACCTAGTGTTAGAAATGTATTGGCTTTTCAAGGTGGATCATCCGTCTGGGAGTGTATGGGTTATGAAGGCCCCGGCTGCCAAAATCCCAAGTTGACCACGGTTCGTTTTTGGTGTGGTATGTGGTGTGTGGTTTGGTTTGGTTTGGTATGGGTTTTTTGGATTTTTTTTTTGAGACAGAGTCTCGCTATGTAATCCAGGCTGGCCTTGAACTCACTATGTAGCCTCTACTGGCCTTGAATTTGCTGCGATCCTCCTACCTCGGCCTCCTAAATACAGGGATTACAGGCGTGTGCCACCACGCCCGGCTCCACGGTTTGTTTTGAGTTGGGCTTTTTTTTTTTTTTAAATCGCTTGGTCTCATGGGCTCCTCTGCTGCCCGCCTCCCTCCTGTACAGTCCCTCAGGACCCAGGTTCCTTATATCAGATGCCACAGTATTTGCACATAGCCTGCCCCAGACTCAAATTACGTTAAATTACCTCTAGATTACTTATGATACCTAATAAATGCAAATACAAAGCAAATCGTTGTCGAAGTGAGGTAGGATAGGAAAAGTAAGACAAGTAGAAAGGAGACAAAATTATAAATTGTACTTTCAATAAAAACTACAGGTTTAGGACACAAAGCAGGTAAACAACTTGCTGTGGTCTTGAAAGACACTAAGCCTGGGCCCTTCCTTCCCTTTTACCTATAGGTGGCCTTTTCCACCTGTGCATAAACATGCTTTCCCCTGTAAGCAGGCCTTTCCCGATGGGTAGACTGCAGTTCTGTCGCCTACTATGGTTGTCACCTATGCGTGGGCCATCACCTTTCCCCTGCAGAAAATGCTGTCGCTGTTCGTCTGTGGATTGCATCCTGTCTTCATAGGATTACAAGTTTTATAGATTTCCACTCTCAACCACTCCATAAATATACCCAGCTCAAGGCCATAAGGAAATCTCTGGTTCTTTGGGGGTTTTTTTGTTTGTTTTTGTTTTTCCTAGTAAATCTCCTATGCCTCTTACTGAAATTTGTTTTCTGTGATGGAGGTTAGTGAACTGCAACCTGTCCTGTAGGTGGGGTGAATCGGTCCCCCAACTGGAATTTCAGGACTTCCTCAAAGTCTGTTGGGTGACTTAGGGAACGACAAGGAAAAAAAAGTCTGTACATGTTCAGGGGAGTCGCAGGGGTTTTCTGAGTAGTGTTTTGATGGACTGTTGGTTGAATCAGCAGAACCTGCAGATACTTAGGCCCGACTGTATTTTGTCTCCCTTGCTCAAGCGTCGTGAGAGGCAGAGTCCCAAGCTGGGTCAATGGGGAAGTCTGAGTCCTGGTTTTGGAAGAGGGCTTCAGGTAAGAAAAGAATTGTTGCGTTGGGCATCCTGCAGCTCATCAGTACAGGACTTGCCTATCGTATACCAGGCCTTGTTCAATCCCCAGTGCCCACCACCCCCATTGTCCCTTTGGAGTCAAGAGGAAAGCTTTAGCTTAGGCTTTGCTTGTCTGTTATGTAACAAGTGGTTTTGGGATTAGTTGACTCATCTGGGGGAGGGAAGCTCCAAACACTGTACTTGTTTCTTTTATTCTCATCCAGCTCTGTCATGATGCACAATTGTAGCTATAAACTCTTCACATTCCCCCTCTGCCTGCTGCTCACATCAAACTTAACCCCACTCATGAGGCAGAAGAGTAATGGATCCTAAGATGACCATTTTTGTCCATCTGACAAGGCACAGTTTTTTGGTTTTTTTTTTGAGTCGGTGTCTTCAGTTACAGAAAATAAGTAAGATTTGACAAATGGTTATTTAGTGCCATGGGAAAGAACAGCTACCATTTTCCCAGCAAATTACAAAGGCAAAGAGGGCATCGTTTCTGTTCTCACATAGATTTAAACATTTTAAATATATTTCAGGAGCTGGGCATGCTGGTACATGCCTATAATCTCAAAAATTGCGAGGCTGAGGCAGGAGGATTGCTGAGTTCGAGGCCAGCCTGGGCCACATAGTGAGTTAAGGCCACCCTGAACTACATAGTGAGACCCTATCTCAAAAAAATGAACCAAACCAAACCAAACCAAACCAAACCAAAAACCATTGCAGGAAGACAATTCTTTTCCAAGAAGATTAAAATTGGAAAAGTATGAAAAGAGAGAGAGAGAGAAAGAAACACTGGAAGAGTAAGTTGTCTGATGAGAACATTAATAATTCCAAGGCTATTTCAGGAGTGGTTCTAGTCTGAGAACCTCAAATGACTTCAGAGGAAGTTTCCAGAAAATGAACTATTTCCAGTGTTTTGTTTTTGTGTCCATCAAACGCTGTATATACAGGGAGAGTAGGGCAGACCGCAGAAGTGGTGTCATGTGGTGTGGCACAGCCTCTGTGGCCCGGGAGCCATACAGAACTTTCGCTTATTTAGCTTCTTCTTGGCCTTGAATGATGACAGAAAGATGCACATCTGTGGCTCCCACTAAGACTCAGGCGAGATGCTGTAGTCATATGCAGCCACAGTTATATGTCAGGGCAGATACGGGCTGGAGAATCTGATTTTTCTGTTCCTTGGAAAATGATGCTTTGGTGGTAGTAGAAAAATGCATCAAGGTTCAAAATGTCATAGTAGTTATTTTAAATTATATTTCCAACTTTACATTTTTTAAGAAAAGAGCTTATTTTGGATTGCTTTCCTAATCAACAAGTAATATGACATAATGAAACATCTAAAGTTTTTCAAAAACAGGAAATGTAAGTCCTGGTTAAAATTTTGATAGTTTAAAACTTAAAAGAATGATTCTTCATAAAGCCAAGGTATGATCTCTCAATACGACTTAGTAAATCACTAAACATCTTATTTCTTTGGTAGTTTACTTTTGACCCTGTAAGAGAACTGGTACTGTAGAAGAGTAATTGCAAAATGTCAAATCTTACTTGTTAGAGACTCACTTAAGCATGATAGTATTGAGGATAATAGCAGTAAACTGAGTGTGGTGACCCATGCCTGTAGATCCGGTTACTTGTGAGGCTGAAACAGGAGGATTGCCTGAGTCCAGGAGTCTGAGACTAGCCTGAGCAACATAGCAATAACATATGAAAGAATAAAATTTATTACCATTTTTATCGATGTTTTTTGGCATTTTAATATATATATTAAAATGTTCCAGTGTCACATGTTCCAGTGGATGCATTAAATTAGTTTAGAATTGAAAAAGCAAGAAAATTGGCCTTCTTTTCTACTCTTTGAATAAAAAGAAGGAAGAGCAGCATGAATTGATGAGTCATTACTGCCTGGTACTATGATGGAAGCCTGAAGTCTGGAGCCTGCCCCATTGTACTTTATGTCAGGGGCATGCAGAGGTGGTGAGGACCACGAGAGGTAATGCATGTGAAGCCCAGTCCTCACTCGGTACCATCGGGAGACTCGATCCAGGACCCCTCCAGGTTACCCAAATCCAAAGGAACTCAAGTCTCATGTAAAGTGGCAAAGCATTTGCATGTAACCTCCCCTATACTTTGTTTTTTTTAGGGGGTGCGGTTGGCACTGGAAATCGAACTCAGGACTTTGCGCTTACCAGGCAGGCGCTGTGCCACTGAGCTATATCCCCAGCCCTCATATAGTTTAAATCACCTCTACATTGCTTAAAATAGCTACTACAATATAAACATCATATAAATTACTATTATACCATATTTTTTAGGGAACGTTGACCAAAAAAAATCTGGATGTGTTCAAAAAAAAAACCTGGATGTGTTCAGTACCAACAGTTTTCCCCCAAATATTTCTGATCTGTTGAATCCATAGATGTGGAACCCACTTGTGCATAGTAATTCCCAACAAACAGTAGCAATATGCTCCACTTACTTGTATCTTCTATTTTTATGCACTGAGAAAGATTCTACATATTTTAAAAAGTGAAGTATGAAATATTTTGGCTATACCTAAAGAAAAATACAAAAATACCCATGGATCTAGAGCCCAGCTTGAGAAATAAAGTATCACTGATACTGTGTGTGCCCATCCCCTGTACAATCCTCCTGTGTACATGTTGCAGCTCTCTGAGTCAGTGCTTTTAATTTCTAGGCATTTAGAATTATTTAAATGTATTTGTTTATACACTTTAAGTATTGCATTTCATCTTTCAAACTATTTTGAAATAATTTCACACAAAAAAGTTTTAACAACAGTACAAATATAGTCACTTATGCACACTTTTTTCTGAACCATTTGAGATTTATTTGCATACCTTTTTCTTTTGTTATGGTACTGGGGATTTAACCCAGAGCCTTTGCACTGAGCTACCTCCCCACACAGCACTTTTTAAAAAATGAAACAAGGTCTTGCTAAGTTTCTAAATCGCCCAAGTTGGCCTCCATTTTGTGACCCTCCTGCTTCCACCTCTCAGAGTGCTGGGATTACAGGTGTGCGCCACCACGCCCAGCTCAGACGTGTTTCTTAATCCATACATATTTCAAAGTGGATTTCCTTAGAACAAGGGTTTCCTCCTACATAGGAACAGTATACTCATCACAATCAGGAAGTGCAAAATTTATACAGGACTAATACATAACCCATGGTTGTCTAAGTGCTCCGAGATGCTGCACATCCCCACAGCTAATTCACAGGGGGATATCTGTGGAATTATACATTTTCAAAGCAAACGAATGAAGACAGACTGTAAAGCACTTTAGTTCCAACAGTAGATGGCGTCACAGTCCTTGTGTATGTCGTATCTTGGCGCTCTGTGTTTGTCAGTGTAGAACAGGAACTGAGGGTGGCCTTGTCCAATCTGATGCCAGGTTTGAGAAGAGCAGGGTGAAACAGGTGCACACATTCCATTAGTAATTGCTAGCTAAGAATAAAATACAAGCCGAGTGTTGTGGTGCACACCTGTAATCCCAGTACTCAGGAGGCTGAGGCAGGAGGATTCTTGCAAATTCGAGACCAGCTGAGGCTACAAAGTGAGCTCAAGACCAGCCTGAACTGCATAGTGAGACCCTGCCTCAAAAAAAAAATACAATACAAATATTATTTTGCTCTCAATTTACATTTTTTTTGGAATGACTGCTAAATAGGGTATAATTACTTAATAAATTGTTTGGACCTGGATGTCACCATGAGCAAAAAAAATTAGAAAACTAAACCAACCCATAGTTCATACTCAAGTTTCATCACTTATCCAAATAATCTTATAAGTGTGTTTTGCTCGGCAAACTGGTGTGTGGTCTAATCTAGGGTAATTTTGTTATCGTAAACCGTTAGTCTTCTTTCTTAACTTTTATTTGTCTTCAAAATGACATGTGTTGTCTATGGCCATACCACTCTGAACAGACCCAATCTCCTCAAAATGACATTTCTTTTTAGAACATTCCTCAGTTTGTATTTGATGTGTTCTTATAACTAGGTTCAGTTACATTTGGTTGGAATATCACAGAAAAGCTGTCATGTCTTTTTTAGGGCATCTTACTAGAAAGTTATGGCAATTTATTGCATTTATTAATGATATTAATTTTAGTTAGTTTGTTAGGGTGGTGTTTGTTAGGTTAATCCACAGTAAGCGATTTCTCCCCTTTGTTATAAGCTATTTGTAATGAGGTACTTAGATGTGTTATAGCTTGTTTGTTTTGTACCAGGAATTGAACTCAGGACGTTGCCCTTGCCAGGCAGGCGCTGTGCTGCTGAGCTATCTCCCCAGCCCTAGCCTTCCTTTCTTGATTGAGCTTTCACCCACAAATGTTTAGAACCCAGTGGTGATAACTATGATGACCTCAAAATGGTGATTTTTCTTACTCCATGATTCCACTTATATTTATTTCTTTTTCTACCATAAAGGAGAGGCTTCATTTCTCCTTCATCACTCACTCGTTTATATCAGCATGGCCTCCTATTGCTGATTTTACTGCACACATATTATATTATTAGTATTATTTATTTCGATGCTTCAGTTAGCTCTAGTATCCTCTTTTTTTCCTTTGTGTGCTGAGGACTGAACCCAGGGCGGCACGCATGCACAGCAAGTGCTCTACTCCTGTGCTGCACCCCCAGCTTTCTATTCCCATTCGATTTAGTGCCACCATTATGTGGAATGTTTTCTTACTTTCTGGCCCAGGAACAGGCTCTGCTTCCCTGGGTTCTTTTAATGGAGAATGACATTTAGATCCAGGTACTCAGAGTGCTCACTGCTACTAGCATGACTCTGCTCTTGGCCCCTTCAATTGACTGGAGGGAAAATATATAGATGGATAGATGCATATTATACATAATAGATAGTATTAATCAATATACAAAAGCAAAGTAGAGAGAATGTGTCATGAACACTGCACTCCTTTCCTGGCTTGAGAAATATCAACACATGGCCAATTTTGTTTCATCTATATTTATCATGCTGCATATTATTTTAGAGCAGACATCTATCACTGTACATATCTTGTCATGTGTCTTTAAAAAAAATTAAGATCTTAAGCATGGTGCAGTGGTACAAGCCTATAATCCTTGCTACTCAGGAGGCTGAGACAGGAGGATCACAAGGTCGAGGCCGGCCTGGGTAACTTAGACAGGCCACCTGTCTCAACATGAACAAAACATAAAAAGTGGAAGGGGTCCCTGTGTTCAAGCCCCAGTAATGTGGAAAAACAAAAACAAACAAAAAACCCTGTAACTTTTTTTTTTTTTTTTTTAAAGAATAAAAGAAGGATAACATAATAATAGGGGGGATTTAGCAAATTACAGACAAAATGATAGGAAATTATCAATGGTTATCGTTTTACATATTATTGCCTACAAAATAGTTTCTCAGGAAAACAAATAGACAAATAATAGTGAGTTACAGACAAAAGAGATAGGAGATTATCAAGAGTTGTTGTACTATACT
>NW_004955469.1:7087392-7091545 GCF_000276665.1 Chinchilla lanigera
TCCGGGGAACGACGAGGTCGGGAATGAGTCGCCGGTCCGAAGACCCCAAAAGACTGGCGCTCCCCGCCCGAGGCTCCCCGTGCACAGGGGGCCCACCCTCCGGGAGCCAGCAGGCAGGAAGCTAGCCAGCCAGAAGGCTGGTGCTCCCCACCCGCAGCTCCCTGTGCGCTGGAAGCCCTCCTTCTGGGAAACCCTGAGGCCGGGAGTCAAACCCTGTAACTTTTTAAATACAGACATAATATTGATGTAGGAGAAATATAACTTTTGACTTGTTAGATGTCAGGTGTGCCGAGTTCGTGATCTCCCAACATTGAGAAATGAAGTCGTGAGCCAGAGGAAGAAGTTAGGAGACTTTTATTGGAAATAAGGAGAAGAATAGCTCCTGGGTTTCCAGAGGAAGTCCCTGGTGGGTGGCCACCAAGAGGCCCTTTGTCAGGGGTATTTTACACAGCAAAGTCACAACATGGGTACAATGTGGGTGAAACTGTAGTCAACCTATAAGATTATAGCTGCTTAGCTAATATTGACCCAGTAGGGAAGCGAGTTACATAGGGAGGGTACATGGGAAGAACAAAGGCATTTGGGAAAGGACGGGTCGGACGCTGGGCTCACCCACCTGGGCGACTGATGCCTATCTGGACTTCCGGGACCAGGTGGGGCTAATGACAGTATAATCTCAGGTTACTGCTTATCCCTCAGGGAAGCATGCGAGCCTGGCCCTGTGTTTCCATTTTGTGCCTCCAGCCACGGTCTTGCTCTTTCTTTTCTGTGCTGACTTCCTTGCGGGCCCAGCTCCCCCCTGACTGTATATTAACATCTGTCTATCTTAGCTGTCTCCAGTAACACCATTGAGGCACTGCGGTGGGGCAGAATTCTAATTGGCCTCCAGAACTCCTGGCCCCTGGTACAAATATACCTTCTTCTTCCAATTTATTAATCAAATACTAAATTAAGTGCTAATACGAAGGGACTTTATAGGTGCAATGAAGGTCTCAAATCAGTTGTTTTTAAAATAAATTATCCTCAGTGCCTGAACTAAGCAGGTAGAATCCTCAAGTAGGATGGAGCTTTTCCTGAAAAGAGGTATTTTAATTTTTTTTCCCTCTGGTACTGGGGATTGGACCCAGGGGCCGGTGCAGGCCAAACACTTACTGTACCTCTGACCCTTCTGCCCCCAGCATAGCAAGTGATCTTAAAAGACTGAGGGGCATTCAGTATGAGGGAGATTGTCTACGATGGAAGGGGCCACAGAAGAGGGGCCCAAGAATGGGCTTTTGAGGCTGACAGCAGGCCCTAGCCAATAGCAGAGTACAGGTCTCTCAGTCCTATAACTGTGGTGACTCGAGCCAGCTATAAACCTGCCTGAACTTGGAAGGACACTTGCACGACAGATGGGAACATGGCTGCCTCATACCTAGATCGCCACCTTGCGAGATTTCTGACCTAGAAAACCCACTACTGCCTGGATTTCTGACTGGCAGAATTTCCAGATGATAAATCTTTAGGGTTTGAAGCTGTTAACCTTGTGATCATTTGTTATGCAGTAATGGAAAACCAGAATGCAGTACTGTGCACACTGAACAGTTAGCAAGAATTCCTGTCAGTGGCCAATTTTCCGTGGGAAGTTTTTAACTGCAAATTCACTTTGTTGAGGAGATCTTCCAGCATGGCAGTGTCAGCAACTTCAGACCAACGCTCCCACTGAGAAGACTACAAACTCAAGAAGTACGAACATCTCCCAAGGGGCTGTGACGAGTAATGGAAATCAGGACATGGGCTGGGAGCATAGCTAGAGCCTAGAAATCGGGCAGATGGTTGGAGAGAAGGAACTGACACGGCGATGAGGGTCTCAAGCAATACCAGCATCTCGGAACACACTGACCCTGACTAATATTTTCTCTCTCACTTGTTAGGGAACAGGATTTTCATCCTGAGTGTGCACGACATTGTAGCAAAGGGCACAGCTACTATGTACCATCCAGACATCTATGTACTCATCCTGGTACGAACAAGCTGTCCCAAAGAGTGTGTAGCAGTTTGTATTTTCCAAAAGTGTTTGTGACAATATTCCCCATCCCACATGACCTTTGTTTTTTAATGTGGTAAATTGTACATAACATTTATCATTTTAACCATTTTAAAGTGTACATTCATAGTGTCATGCGACTGTCACTGCTCTCCATTTCCAGAACTTTGCCATCTTCCCAAACAGAAGCTCTGTCCCCATTAAGTACTATCTCCTTTTCTCCCCAGCCCCTGGCAACTATCTTTCCACTCTGTCTCTATAAATTCCACTTTTCTAGGCCCCTCATATGAGGGAATCATCCAGTATTTGTCCATTTACGTCTGTTTTTTTTTTCACTTAGCGTGGTGTCCGAAAGTTTCCCGTATGATGGTCTGGAACAAGACTGACGCCCTGAGAGGTGGAGAATCTGTGCCCCTCCCCTTTGAATCTGTGTGGTGGGCGACTACCAAGTAATTGATGTTATGCTGCCCGCCAGGCTGGGTCATGAGAAGCAATGTGATTTCCTCTTGGTTCTCTTGGAATGCTCACTGTTGGGAGTCCAGCCACCAAACTGTGGGGACATCCTGGCAGTTCACGGCAAGGACACAGAGAGAGGAGACGAAGCTGCACACCCACACTACAGCTGAGCTCCATACGACAGTGGTACCACCTGCCAATAATGGGACAGAGCCATCTTCAAAGTGCCAAGGCAGTGAAACCAGGATGCCGACAGGAAGTGGGACACAGCAATAAGAAATGTCTGACAAGCGATCGTCAATAATGTGGATAGGTAGAGATTGCCATTAGCTCCACCAAGGAATCTGAGCCCAGACCAAGGTGCCAATTTCTTCAGAGATATCCTGGGAGACCTGGTGGATTACTAGAAGATCTCACGTGCCAGTTTTCTTCCCTTCTTTGAATGTCGAGTTCATTTGCACCTCATGTATTTCCCCCATAATTTTCCTCTTTTGAAAATGCTACTCTCTAGATTTCCAGGTGCCCCAGCCATAGTGGTCTGCTTTCCCCTAGGGGAAAGATTTCAGCACAAACCAATGTTTCAACCTACATATCTAGTTGCAGTTAATATATCCAGTTGCTTAACAAAAATTTAGAAAAGAAAAGGGAAGGGACTGGCAAGAAAGAGGAGCAAAAAGGAAGGAAATGAAATATTCAGAGCTATCCCAGAAGGCTCTAATTTTACCAGCTCTTTTTACCAGTTTAAGTAGAGATCTGTAAAAGATATTGACAAAAGTTGTGGGAAACCATATAAAATTGAGAACTGTGTTGATTACAGTGGACAACTAAAAATTGTTAAATGACTAGTCTGTCACTTGTTAGTTATACATACTAAGAGTTTGATGCATCTTTAGTTTCACAATTCAGGTCCACCATAATCACTTATCTTGACATTTCTGTGAGATATGTACCTAGGAGTTAGATTGGTTTGTCATGGGGATAGACATGTTCAGCTTTGGTAGTTACTCCAGTTTTCCACAGTTGCTTTATCAGTGTACACTCCCACTAAGAGTGAATGAATGGTCTAGTTGTTCCAAATTTTCATCAATCTCCCACTAGGCAGTCCATCATTTTAACTTTCTTTCTTTTCTTTCTTTCTTCCTTCTTTTGTTTTCTTTTCTCTTCTCTCTTCTCTCTTCTCTCTTCTCTCTTCTCTCTTCTCTCTTCTCTCTTCTCTCTTCTCTCTTCTCTCTCTCTCTCTCTCTCTCTCTCTCTCTCTCTCTCTCTCTCTTTTCTCTCTCTTCTCTCTCTTCTCTCTCTCTCTTTTTTGTCTTTTTGAGACAAGGTCTCACTGTGCAGTTCAGGCTGGCCTTGAGCTCACTTTGTAGCCTAGGCTGGCCTCGAACTTGAAACAATCCTTTGCCTCAGCCTCCCGAGTGCTGGGATTACAGGCATGCACCACCATGCCTGATGGGAAAATGAGTCTTTTTTTTTTTTTTTTTTCTTGGTATCAGGAATTGAACTCAGGACCTTGTTGCCAGGCAAGTGCTTGTGCTGCTGAGCTATATCCCCGGCCCCTAACCTTCTTTATAAGTGAGTAGTAGTATCTCATTGTGCTTCTAACTTGACTTTCCTAGTGACTGAGATTGAGTGCCTTCTCATATTTTTAAAGGCCATGTCCTCTTTTATGAA
>NW_004955469.1:7091804-7096538 GCF_000276665.1 Chinchilla lanigera
TCCTAGTGACTGAGATTGAGTGCCTTCTCATATTTTTAAAGGCCATGTCCTCTTTTATGAAGTGCCTATTCAATTATCTTGTCCTATGTTTGCTTACGTTATTTGTAAAAATTATTTATATATTTTAGATATGCATTCCATATATATGTATGTACATATATGTCTATACATATATATAAATATTTTTATAAGATATATATACTTTGAACAAGGATATTTGTGACAGTGTTGCTAGTAATAGTGAAAACTTTGAAACAGCTCATTTTTCCAGCAGTGGCAGGATGGATAAACAGTACCATACAGGTGTAGTATTCCATATCCAAAATGCTTGGACTAGAAGTAATTCAAAATTTAGATTTTTTTCGGAGCTTGGGATTAGCATATACATCTTGAGATATCTTGGGGATGCTGTTCCAACTCTAAACATAAAATTCATTTGTGTTTTATATACATAGAGCCTTAAGGTAATTTTGCACAATATTTTTAATAGTTATATGTTTGAAGCAAAGTTTCATAGTGTGAAGTTTTCCACTTGTGGCATCATATCAGTGCTCACACAGTTTTGGATTTTGAAGATTTTTGGATTTTGAAGTTTTGGAATAGAGATGTTTACCTGTATTCTTACAAAGGAATTCTGTACTATTGCTACACAATGCCATACCATTTCTCCCATCCAAGTACTAAACAAGCCCGACCCTGCTTAACTTCTGAAATCAGACGAGATCAGGCACATTCAGGTGTATGGCTGTGGACAATACTGTACCATTTCTATGAGTCTCATAACTATAATGTTGAATCAAAGAAGTTAGACACAAAAGAATCTGTACCATGTGATTCGGCTTCTAGACAGTTCAAACCAGATGTGCCAGTTATCTTTGGGAGCAGTGGATGAAGAGGGGTGTAATGAGGGTTTGTGGATGCTGGGATAGTCTCTATCTTTTTTGTTTTTTGAGGCAAGGTCTCGCTATGTAGTTCAGGCTGGCCTTGAACTCACTGTGTAGCCCAGGCTGACCTCAAACTCCCAGTGCTCCTCCTGCCTCAGCCTCCTGAGTGCTGGGATTACAGGCGTGCACCACCTCACCTGGCTTGTGATGATCTTCTATATCTTGATCTCAGTGGGGTCACATGACTGTCATGACTTTGTGAAGATTCAGTGGGCTACACATTAATGATTGCGCACTTCCCTGTAGTATGTCACAGTTTAGTAAAAAGAAGTTTACACAAACAGTTCCTACCTAATTCATAAAGCCCTCAGAGCCCAACAAGCAGACTTGGCTTGGTGTTTTTCCTCTGCTCAAAGTTTCCCATGCTGTTCCTGTGACAAATCTTGGTATCCATGGAAATGAGAAAGAGAACGAGCAAGGAGACAGGATCAGAGCCTGGGAAGTACAGCAAGTGTCACGGAGGGACGGACGCTCACAGCCTCTTTGTCCTTGGACTCTCAGTGCCCACTTGGCACAGGTGGCACCCTACTAATGTGACTGCCCACCTGCCACACTCTGACAACTGGATGTCCACATTTACACACATACCTGGTTCCAGCCCACCCTCCCATTACTGGGCTCCATCTTACTCTGCCCAATAGGAAAGTTGGCCTGACAGGGACCTAAATTAAAAAGGCCTTCTCCGGATCAGGGACACTAATTAGAGGTCACTTGTTGGTAACCTCAGCTCTGAAATACAACCTTACTGAGGATGTGAGCCTGAAAGGCCTTGGAGCAGCCTTAGTTAATGTTATAGAACCCCTGTTGCTGGGTGTGGTGGCACACACCTGTAATTCCAGTGCTTGGGAAGCTGAGGCAGGAGGATTGCTGCAAGTTCGAGGCCAGCCTGGGCTACCTAGTGAGTTCAAGTACAGTCTGAGCTACATAGCAAGACCCTGTCTCAAAAAAAAAAAAATCTATGTGCTAAAGAACAAACTCTTTATTCCCAAGAAAATTCTTCAGATCCTTGTTCAGAGCTCATTAATTTTTATTTTAAACATAGTCATAGCACCTTATTATTTGATTTTCTAGGCCTACAAAAAGACAGAAGAGAGTGGGTGAAATTCTCCCCTGAGGGTGCACATGCATCTGGCTCTGACAAGTTTGAGAATTATTCTGGATATGTCTGGGTACAAGTGTGTGTCTATAAGCATGTGTGTGGGAGTCTATGTATATACCTGTGCGTTGGTTAGGATAGATGTGTGCAAGAGAGCCTGTGTACATTTACACCTTGTGCTTCTGCTGGTTTGTGTGTGCGTATTGGCTGCATGCTATGTGAGACATTTGTGAATGAACTTGTCATCTTGTGTTTTATATGTATTATGCAATCAGATGTAAAATATCTAAATGAGAATTTATACTTTTGCAACACTAGGGCATATAATGAGAGCATTGGTGGGGCTGCTTATAAGTTTATTTCTTGGAGCTAAACTGTAAATTTTTGTGTGGGTTTATATTGGGAAACTCTAGGCAAAATTTTCAAGACATATAGTTGGACCATATGAAATTGCCATTTTTGTGGGTTAAAAATGGTTAACTATTCAGTGATTTTTGTATGATCTAACCTAATCTGTGTGCTCATGTATATGTGTAGAGCACATACACAACTTCAAGTTAGCACAGCCTCTGTACCACCGTTGTTTTATTATCAGAACTAAGGCAGAGACAGCTGCCATGGGTGTGATACCTGGGGAGAGTTTAAGGTGGATCTTGAAGGAACAGTCAGATATACAAAGAATGACGAGGGACACAGCAGAGAGCTGCCGAGGGAGACGTGGGAGATGAGGTTGAAAGTCTTCTACTCTGAGAGCCTTCTGTGACACCTGCTCTGTACCCGTGTGTGCCACTCGACCTCTGCCATGGGCAAAGCCCTGGGACTTCCCCTCTGGTCACAGCTGTCACACGGGGACTGTGAACTGCTATTTTCATTGGCTGTCTTCCTCATTAGGCAGGAAATTCCAAGCTCACTTGGTCTCTGCTTCATTCATATTCCTAGTGCTTTGCATAAGAAACTCAAATTAGTATTTGTTGGGTAATATCTGGAAGGGCAAATGTACTTTGTTGAGAGACACTCAGAAACATCTAAGTAAAAGAGGAGACATACTGTGTTTGTTGCTAGGAAAAATACAAAAGTACAAAGATGTCAGTGCTTGAGTCCTGGGGTCCAATCCCCAGCACCTCAGTGAATAAATAATAAAAAAGAACTGAATTTCTCTTGAATTGGTCTATAGAATCAGTACTAATACAAGTGCAATCCCAAACGGGTCTTGACAAGATGATTCTACATTGTACATGGAAGAACAAAGGATCAATAATAAAGATTAAAGATACTCCTGAAAAGAACAAGTTGAGGGAAACCATCCTATCAGACAGCCAGGTTTATTTTAGACCCTCCAAGAGAAAATACAAACCTAGCATGTATGTCTTCAGCTCCTCCACTCTTTATGCTGCTTCTTCTCTGCTCCTCACTGTGAAGCATTTGTCCTTGTTTGCTTGATCTCCTGCTACTCGAGCTCTGAGCTCTTTGTTGACCTTCTCTGCCTTTTCTGTTTTGCTCACCTTGAATTCACTAACTCCTTTATATCAAACCCTGGCCTGCCCCTGCTCGAATATCACCACATATATGGACTCTCCTTCCTCCAAACTCTTACACTACTTTTTGTTCTTACCATTTATTTTGCTATTTTATCATATATAGCACAGAAATAGGAGGAAAAGGAGTGGGATGCATATAGGCGGGTGTTCAGAGTTAGCCATATGGAGGTCTGATGCGGCAACTCGAGCCACACAGGTTCCCCGAGTTCCCATCCAAGCTCTCGCAGAAAGCCTGCTCGGAGCCCCTGAGTGCTCACCTACTGATTTGTGTGGGACGTGCCTCCCACTATAACATCTCATGGAATAGGTGGTGACCTTGAACTTGTTAGCATGTGGGAGCTGTTTTCACCTCTCTTCATCTGGTTAACAGTTTGTCTATGCAGACAAAAAGACAAAGGTTCAGAAGGATCAGAAACAACCTACATGGCCATTAGAATGGATTTTGGTGGTGTTAGGGTAAATCCATAGGCAACTAGTTTATTTTTTAAAAAGCTTACTTCCTAACACTGATCTCTGAGATAAGGCAAAAAGCAAGGTACAGAGCAACGCTGCCATATGTGATTTTCCTTGTTTGTTTGTTTTAAGAATATGGATACTTGGGATGTGAAAACGCAGAGGTACTCTGGAAATTGTGGATCTCCCAAGGAGAAGGACTAAGAATTTGGAGATATTTTCACTAAACACCGTTTTGTATATTTTTCTATTTTGTACCTTGTGTAATTATGGACCTTTAAAAAAAAAAAACAAATGTTTAAGAGAAGATATTGGGAAACAAGCAGTAAATTAGATGGAGCCAAAAGGCAGAATTTTGATTTTTGCACTGGATCTTAGGAAGCTTCAAGGAACGCAGGCAAAGGACTGTGCTTCTTGTTATCACTAAGATGAGGACCTTCCAACCTGACCAAGAAGACTTTCACTGACGTGTGAGGCAGACAACTCACAGAACCAAGCTATAGCTGGAAAATTAAATACCTCTAAATAGACACTAGCCTCAGAATTACATGTGGGAGACAACAGATTGCTAGCTCTGCTTATTCCAGAGAAAGAACCAAATTAATAAGCACACTAAACTGAGTGTTCTAGTCAGGTTTGCAAGGGAAAAGATATAATACAGGACACGTAATTTATAAGATTCTCTTCCTTTTTCTTTTCTTTT
>NW_004955469.1:7096703-7098959 GCF_000276665.1 Chinchilla lanigera
CCACCATGCCTAGCTATGAGATTATCTTCTAATATTCACCCAAAGAGTCAAATGCAAAAGAGTGCAGACCTGTCCACACACAAGAGACCCAAAGAATTGAGCTGAGGGTCTGGATCCCATGACAATGTCCTGCACAAGTCCAGCAAAAGACCTAGACCCCATGGCAATGTCCTCCACAAGTGTGGCTGAAGGCCTAGAGCCCACAACAACATTTCATGCAAGCCTGTATCAAAGATCTGCACAGGGAAGCCCAAAGGTCTGTGGTGGGAGCTAGGAAGTCTGCATAAGTGGGATGAAGAGTCTGTGCCAGCAGGCTGGGGGATCTGCACTGGAGCCAGGAAGTGACACTCAAGGTGAGGACCAGAGCTCCCCAAAAGAGAACTGCAGCCATCCTCAGGACCCGAGCTCCTCCAATGATGAGAACAGCTGAGTTCAGGAAAATCAGCATGACAAGCTTCTCCAGGAGAATCAACAGCTCACCATCTTCCCTTCCAGTTCTCTTTTTATGCTGTTGATAACAATCCTCAGCGGGCCTTCCACACCCAGCACCACGCTGATTCAGTTCAGCTGGGTGTTACAAGTTGACCATTAGTTAATCCACCACATTGAGGAAGCCAAAACATCTCCCTATGCAGTTGCAAGCCAGACACTAGTTTGTAACCTTCCTTTTACTTGAAGGGAGAGTTGTATGACTTCTGCCCAGTTCCTCTGGAGATCCTATCAAGCAGGCAGTGAAATGTTCTTTCAAGCTAATGACTACCAGGAACCAGAGAAATTTACATGAGCAAGCTAGGTCATGGATGAGAGAAAAGTACTAGAATCATAGTTAACAAAGTGCAAAGCTGTTGGGATAGAAAGTTTTGTGACATGCCGCTAACCAAGTGACAACTCTCAGACATCTCCCTGAGAGGGGATTCCTGGGCTTCAGAAAACCTGTTAGTCGGTGTGATCATATAGCAAAAGAGTGGATAATTTGGAGTATTCAGTGCAAAATTCATAACCATAGCCATGTTCCAGCAAGAGGAAAACACGGTGATGTGTTCATGTGGGAGTGGAACATGTTTAGGTGATCAGGGACACTTGATCAAGATAATTAATTGAGAATGACTTTATACTAGAAAGCATTTAACAAAGACATTGTCACAACCTCAAGGCCCCTGCTGAATTCTCATTATTGGTAAATTATTCAGATTTAAAGAAGAGAAAAAGAAACTGGGATAGCCCTTTAAAAAGAGAACAGATGGAGGAATTAAGTCTGGGAACAGCAAAGGAAATGGTGTAGATTGGCCTCTGTCCTGGAAGCCAGGGCTCCAACCAGCCAGTGTCCATGCATGGGGGCCAGCTGTTCTCCACCCCAATCAAGGAGCCCTGGAGAGTCAAGGGTACTCGGTCTGGAGACTTCACAGCCTGATCGATTTTCTGTGAGCCAGGATCACTATGCAGTATCACTATGGATATTTGGCCACTCATCCTTGGGCATATTTTCAGATCCCAATTTGACCATATTTGGAACTTGGGAAAATGGCAGATGGTTTTGTATTTGCTTTCACTATGGCAAAGAGGACCACATAGCAAGAAGCGATGGTCTTATGGATGTCTGCCACAGTGATCAAAAGCTGTCTAGCACAAGGTCTTCATTAATAGTCTTTGAAGGATACAAGAAGAATTAAGAGTTTAAATACTTTTTTATTTTGTTTCCAGACTTTATTTGTTTCCAGACGTTATTTGACTGTAACACCATCAGAGTCCGGAGACTACAGGAACTCAGGCTTCCCTTCGGTTACACCAGCCTCCACGCTTTCTGGGATTAAAGGGAAGAGATACTATCTTATGCTTCATAAATATTTGTTGTTGAATGAAGAAATACATAAATTAAAAGTTATGTGGAGGTAAGAGATGAAGATATAGGAGGAATGAGCAGTAAATGGAAGGACAGGTAAGGTTATTATACAGTAGTAAATGAAGTGGGGTCGCAGACTAGAAGAGGATTGAAATAAGGAATAGCAGTAGTGTGTGGTTTAGAAAAGCAAAATCCAAAAAAAAAAAAAAAAACAAACAAAAGAAAAAACAAAGAAAAGCAAAATCCAGGAGCGTGGAAGTGGCTGTGGTTTTGTACATAGACCAGAGAGAAAGTTACCAGGGCACTTTCCAAAGGCCCGGCTCCATTTGGCCAAACAGAACCTTTAATGCATTCATTGACTGATTCATAGATTTAGTAAACATTTATGAAATAATTACTTACTTGACAGGTATTAT
>NW_004955469.1:7099245-7133086 GCF_000276665.1 Chinchilla lanigera
AGAAGAAGAAGAAGGAGAAGAAGAAGTCTTGATTGTATGCATCTTAGAGTCTAGGGAAGGCCACAGCAGAAGAGGACCCACAACCACACCCATTTATCTACATCTTATCCATGGCTTTTTAAAATGCAGTCCACATACAATAGCTTCATTCTTTACAGTTTACAAATAAGTGGTTTTTAGTATATTCTCAAAGTTGTATAACCATTATCTAATCCTGGAACATTTTCATTACTCCAAAAAGAAACCCCATACCGATTAGCAGTCCCTCCCATTGTCTTCTGCCATTCCCCAGTCTGTGAAGAACATTAATATACTTTCTGTCCCTATAGAACTTGCCTCTCTTGGACATTTCATCCGAATAGGATCACATGTGATCTCTTACGTCAGCCTGTTTTCATTTAGCATAATGTTTTCAAAGTGTAGCATGTATTGGCATTTTTTTTTTTTTTTACTCCACAGCTGCTTCCACACTATGTTGACAGAGTTACATAGCTGTGGCAGAGACTGCATTGCCAGAAAAGCTTAAAATGTTTACTACTTACTAAACACTTTTTTTTTCATTTTTAAATTTTTTTTGGAGGAGATTGATTTTTTTATTTTAAAGAAAAAACTAAAACAAAATTTCAAAAGAAGATAATGGGGGGTAACAATGGTTAATGCATTGCATATCGTTATCTTTAAATTAGTTAGAAAAAAATTAGTTACTCAGAGTACAAGATATCGGCATTTAATCATCCAAACAATATTAGCACAAACCTTTCTTTTCAGTGAACTAAGGGAAATTAGTAGTATAATTGTATTAACTTATATATATATGTATATATACATATATATATATTTTCCCCCCTTCCTTCTTTTCTTCATCCACCCCTCCCTTTCTGTTTACTTTTGAAGTTTCTTCCCATTTTACAATATCTGTTTTACATTTTGGATCTTACTTACTCCTCTAGCTTCTCACACTAGGGATGTTTACACATGTGCGTCTGGTTTATATGTTTTCTAGTTTAGCTGTACCTGAGCATTTATGTACTAAAATAAAATTATTTCATTATAAATACTTTCTCTTATGCCTCATTTATATTAGAGGTAAATACGAAATTTTAGACAAAATGTAATTATAGCTTATGACTTTCATTTCAGTAAATTATAAATAAAAGGTAATTGTAGGCTTTAGAGGACTAGAACAATTGTACTAGAATTTTTTCTTGTATTTTTGAGTCAGGGTTTCACTATGCAGTTCAGAGATTGGCCTTGATAAGGCCTCACTTTGTAACCCAGGCTGGTCTTAAACTCACTGCAATCCTCCTGCCTCTGCCTCCTTAATGCTGGGATTACAAGTGTGTACTAGAATGTTAAATCATATTTTAAATATGGCTTGTAGACCTGTAGCTTATACACACACACACACACACACACACACTCACACACACCCTATATGTCCACATACACTACACATTCAAGGCAAAGCCCTGCTCCTAACATAGCCTATGGTTGTAATCAATCAGCTGTAACAAACATCAGATGGTAGCTGCAAGGACATAACCACCGCCTATGGAAAGACCAAACCTAACTTGTCTTCAAATATTCTTCCTATCCAGACTCAGAATGGGATCAAACTAAGACAGTTTGTGTGTGTGTGTGTGTGTGAGAGAGAGAGAGAGAGAGAGAGAGAGATCACTTCTCTAGCTTAAAAAGAACCAAAGTTCTTGTCCTTAGCATTTCTTTTTTGTTTGTTTGTTTTTTGTGTTTTTCCGGTACCGGGAATTGAACTCACGACCTCACGCTTGCCAGGCAGGCCCTGTGCCACTGAGCTAAATCCCCAGCATTTCATAGTCCACAGAAATCTGAATTCCTTTACACAGCATGCGCGATTCTGCACAGCAAGTCACATTCGCTGCTGTTACAATAACACCCTTTCATAATTTGAGTCCCCTCTTCCTTTTGAAGTAACCATCATACCAGACTGCAGCATGCCGATGTGTCTCTGTCACTCTGCGCTTTGCCGAATGAATGCGAGGGCGCGGAGAACATCCCTTCCGGGTCGCGTTTGGAGGCCCTTCTTCCTGTGCTGCTTCCTCCCCCAGCCTTGTTTTCCTCGTGTTCCTCTCTCCTCCCTCCCACTCTCTCTGCCTTTGCTCTGCCTCCACAGTTTGAGTCACAGCCTGCATCCCGTCTTGAAGGCGTGATCATTAGTCAGGGACCAGGCTTAGCTTTCCCCTGGCTTTCTGGGGACATCTGGGGAGACTGCAGGGAGAGCTGTGGCAGCTGGCACGGCCTGTGCGCCTCCGCAGTCGGTGCTGAGCCAGAGGGCAGGGACAGCCGGCGACAACAGTGGCCGGAGCTGGACGCTGACGCAGGCTGCTCCAGAGTGGGGGAGGGTGCCCGGCAAGGGTGGTAGGGCAGGGCGCGGCCGCCTGGTCTCTGCGGGGAACCTCTGGCCTAACCCGGGTGTCACTAGGGACAGGCAGGACAAGAGGAAGAGTCCGCCCCCGTAGTGCGTTCACCAGCCTTTACCCGCCTCTTCTCCCGCCCCGGTGAACAGTGCTTCAGTACTGCGCTTCCGAGCACTGGCGACAGGCAATGCTCTGGAATCCCCAGGTACTGGAATTACATAAACCCGGGGTTCAGATGAGGTAAGCGCGCTACCAGGCAGGCTCTCGGCCAGGCAGGAGGTGGCAGGCATTCTTACCTTGCCTTCTCCAAGCAGGCCTTGACACCCCCTCCCTACCCAGTTTGGGATTCTTCTTTGAAACTTGTGGTCACCTCCCTTTCATATCTTCTGCAATTTCAAGTACATGTTGGAACGGGGACCCCTGCTTTGTTGAGTGAAGGTGCGGGGGACACAGAAGCTGAAGATAGCCAGAAAGATATGGCTGCCTGTAACTGTAGGATGCAGCTGCAGGTCCGGGGCATGGGGTCAACCCTAGAAATCAATTTGAAGAAATGAACTTTTTTCTTCTTCTGCCTTCATTGCTCAAAGGTATGGTTCTGCCTCTTCCCTAAGGAGGAGATTTGGTAGCAAAGGCCAGAAAAATTCCAGTCCAAGGTGGGTACAGGACTTAGGTGATGCAGGTGTGGATAGCCATCTCCCTTGTTGCCAGACTCAGAGATATAAAACTTGGACTCATGGTCACCCTGGCATCCCAGAAAGGACAAATCGGAGAAGACTGGCAGCTGTGCTCTTCAGTGAAATTGCAAAGTAATTATAATTTACCTGGGACGCCCTCCTTCCTCTTCTGGGCCCCTCCCCTAGCCCGCTGGATTCTTCTTTTCTTCCATTTCCTTCTATCCAGAGAACTATGTGCTCCACATTACTCTATCCCTGCCAGACTTGGGGGCAGGAGGTCATACACTTCTCCTTTCTCTTGCTTTGACTCTTCACCCCACCTCTGGTTCTCTTAAGGTGGTTTAGCTCAGCTACTGGGAGAAAGGCATCTAATTAAGCTAATTCAAATTAACACCATGAAAATACTCTTCTTAAAGAGCTTGGCTATTTCTCCCTACTCCTAAAAATAACCATGCAGATACCCAATGAGGATGACACAGAGGAATCTTCTTTAAACCAAGGTTCTCCTCTCCCCACCACCCTCCTATTTTATCTATGAGTTCTGCAGGCTCCTTTAGAGAAAGTGAAGCTTTCTTCTCATGTGCCTCGTTGAAAAATTTTCTAGCAATGTAAGGCAAAAGCTGGAAAATATCCACAAGAATGGTTCTCTGAAATACACTTACATTTTAAATTCAGGCTCCTTAAGTGGATGTCCACATCTCCATCTCAGGAGGTAGCCTGATCCTTCCCAGTCCACCCCGGCCTCCTCATCTTCCTGGAAATTGAAAGTGCCAGAAGCAAAGCAGATTCTGGTGGACCTCAGAAGAGGAAAGGATACAGTGGGCCATTTGGAATGAGGAGGGACCCAGAAATCTGGAACAGAAATAGCAAGGATGCTGCTCAGTCTTCATCGGTCCAGCCATGGCTTCCTGGTCCCCTTTTCATCTCCAGAGGAGACGCAGGTGACAGGGACATGAGAATGAGGCCCCAAATGCACCTGTTTCTTCTGAGGGAGGTCAGAGGCAGCTTAGATAAAAGCTCACTTCCTGCCTGGTATCAGAGCTCAGCTCGAGGCAGGGAAGGGTTGGAAGTCCATAGAGATGGCGTCAAAACATTCTCAAAAGGCAAAAAAGGACTAAATAGAGGTAGAATTCTTAGTCCCCAACTCAGTTTACTTGCTCAACCAACTGTGGAATGTCATGAAATGCTTATCTTGAATATTGGGCAGGATTCTGTCAGCTTAAAAATCGAGGAAGGAATTTGTTCACTGGTGTGCTAGGAAGTCTAAACTGTGACTCTCTAGATGTGTCCTGGTTTAGGGAGTTAAATAATGTCATTCATTCCATTCTATCCCTGAGTGGGCTTGTCTTAGGTTGGCTTCACTCTGAGATAAGCTCTCTCCCAAGTAGCAAAGATAGCTTCTGGCAGTGAATGGATACTTGGTTGTTTTCCTTGCATGTGCTTCCAGCTAGTTCCATCAAGAGCCCCAGGGAGGACCCTGATAGGCCTGGCTTCAGTCAGATGTCATTACCTGAACCAGTCACTGCAGCTAGGAGGATGAAGAATTTTGACTGGCTAGCTCACATTATGATCCCAGCATGTGTAAGGAAGACCAGGCAAGGGATTAACCATCCTTTTTTTTTTTTCTTTTTGAGACAGGGTCTCGCTATGCAGTTCAGGCTGGCCTTGAACTCACTTTGTAGCCCAGGCTGGTCTTGAACTCGAAGCAATCCTCCTGCCTTAGCCGCCTCCTGAGTGCTGGGATTACAGGGGTGCACCACCACACCCAGCAACCATCCTCTTAGGTAGAGGAGGAGCAATTCTTAAAACAAAAATGAACTGGGCCTATTTAAAAAAGCAATACAGTATATCTATACAGTGAGTATCAATTTATCATTGCTAATGCAAATTAAACAATAGGATGGAGATGTGAGCAATACAAAAATGTATAAGACATGGTGTATTAATCACCTTTCTGTCGCTAGGATAAAATACTAGACAAACACAACTTAAAGGGAAAAATGTTTGTTCTGGCTCACAATTTCAGGGGTTTCAGTACATGGTCTGCTGGCTTTAAGGCAGAAATAGCCTGGCAGAGAAAATCTGCTTACCTCGTGGCAGCCTTAGGCTCAGAAGCAGGGTGGGAGGAGAGAATAAGAAGAGAAGGAAAAAGGAAGAAGAGAGAGGAGGAGAGAGAATAGGAGAAAGAAGAGGAGGGGAAGCAGGAAGAGGTGGAAGGAGAAGGGAAATAGGAGGGGGGGGGAGGAGTGTATGGGAGTCAGATAAGCGTGAGGGGGTCTTCCAGGCAGGGAAGGAGAGAGATAGGGGAAGCTGGAGAAGCAGCGGGGGGAGGAAGAGGAGGAAGAAGAGAGGGAGGGGGGAGGAGAGGGGAGAAAAAGGGGAGAAAGGGGAAGGAGCGGGGGAGGGAGAGGGCAGCTTGGCACAGGAATATTTCTTTCTAGGCCACACCCCTGTGATCCACCTTCCGTAACCAGGCCCCACCTCCTAAGAGTACATTCAGCTACGAACTCACTGGTGGATTGATCCACTGATGGGCACAGTGATCCTGTGATCCAGTCATTTTCCAAGAGCCTCATCTCTGAACATAGGAGTCTCTGGAGGGACATTTTTGATCCAAACCATAACACAAGGCATTTATCCTTAAAGATCATATAATCTTTTTTTCTGGAATCTGGACACATTCTTTACTGAATAACTCAAGGAAACTTCGTTATTGCAAAGTACTTGTTGAGTGCTTCTCTCCTGCTGTAGAGACCACCAGATTCCTGTTATATGGAGATAAAAGACAATGCTCTTCCTACGAAAATCTTGCAATTATTTTTTTTGTTTTGTTTTGTCTTTGTTTTGTTTTTCTTAGGGTACCAGGAATTGAACTCACAACCTTGTGCTTGCCAGGCAGGTGCTTTCCCGCTGAGCTAAATCCCCAACCCTCCAAAATCTTGCAATTAAATGAGAGAGACAGGAAAACCCAAACCTTTACAGTGCAGGGCCACAGGTGTCACAAGCACCCCTAAAAGGCACCTATTTAACCTCATGCTCTGAAGAGATGGTGCCTGAGCAGAAGCTTGGAGAGTATAGGGGAGTCAAATAAGAGGGTGAGGGGTCTTCCACAGAGACTGGTTTGCAAAGAGGTACAGGGTGTGGAGGAGGGGGCGTGTTTGGAGAACTGTAAGTAGTTCGAAGGGACTATGTAAGGGACTGCAGAGAGAGATAAAGCAGTTTAGGGAGGAAGGAGTCAGATCACAAAGAGCCCCATGGTGGCTCACAGATTAGAGCTTGTCCCTGAAGAATTTTAAACTGGGCATAGACGTGTCCTGATTTGCAATTGAGGTTGCTCATCTGGCAGCCAGTGGGGTGAAATGAGCCAGGCTGAAGGCTGGAGGGAGGGTCAGAAGTCTGCTGTGAGAGAGCACACAAGATGGGCTGGGACTTGATTTACAGGAAATGGCAGCTAGCAAAATAGGACAACTAGAAGAATCAGCCAAGTGTGGTGGAGCCCACCTGTAATCCCAGCACTTGGGAAGCTGAAGCAGGATGATTGCCGTGAGATCCAGGCCAGCCTCGGCTACATAGGAAGTTCAATGCCAGTCTGAAATAAACAGTGAGACCCTGTCTCAAGAAAAAGGGATCATTATTTTTGTAACCCCAGTCAATTCACTCAAGTTTTAAGAGAAACAACAAATGCTAATTTACTCACACAGTCTCAAAGAATCACTCCATGGATTATTAACTACAGTGGAGAAACTGTACCTTCACAGCAGAAGAGCTGATGACCATCACCTTAAGGAAAAGGTCATTTTAGTGTTGTGAGGCAACCGGATGTTATGTACCTTCTGATACGATGCAACAAAGGATAAGTAATGTCTGCTATACACTGTTCATTCCAAAGATGTCTGATCTCAATCTGACCATGAAGAAACAACCGGAGGAATCCAGAAGGTAGATGATTCTGTATGAAAATTGGCTGAGGGGGCTGGGGATTTAGCTCAGCGGCAAAGTACCTGCCTGGCAAGTGCAAGGTCGTGAGTTCGGTTCCCGGTACCAGAGAAAAACCAAAAAAAAAAAAAAAAAAGTGTTTCAGATGAAAATTGGCTGAAATTCTTCAAAAAATTCAATGTCATGAAAAACACAAATAACAACAGAATGGGAGGAGACTTTTCCAAATCAAAAGAAGTTAAGGAGACCCAACAACCACACAAAATATGTAACCCTTCACAAGATCCTTGATCAAAAACGTAAAACAACTTTAAAAGACAGTTTGGGGGCATTTGATTAAGAAATGGGTGATTAGTTTTCTTAGGTAGTTGTATCTGTGCTGGAAAATATCTTTTTAAAAATGTTTTTTTTTTGCTTGTTTGTTTTTGGTTTTTCTCCAGTACCGGGAACCGAACTCACAACCTTGCGCTTGCCAGGCAGGCACTTCGCCGCTGAGCTAAATCCCCAGCCCCTTAAAAATGTATTTTTAATTTGTGGTACCGGGAATCGAACTCAGGACCTTGCGATTGCCAGGCAGGTGCTGTGCCTCAGAGCTATATCCCTGGCCAAATGTCTTTATTTTTAAGCAGTGCTGGAGATGTGAGAAATCTGCGAAGTGTTATGATGTCTGCAACCAACTTTCAAAAGGTTCAGGAATATGTGTAATGTTTCTCTGTGTATCTGTGATATGTATGCATGCTCTTACATATATGTGTGTTTATATATATGTATGTATGTATGACATTTGACATGTATGAATGTGCTGCCAAATGGGGCAAAATGTTAAAAATGTTTGTGTTTGGGAAGAGTATATATGGGAATTCTACTGTTCTTTCTGTGTGTGTGTATAAGTTTAAATAAACATCATGAAAAAGAATAAAAAGGAGAGGAGCAGAAGGAGAAGAATGAATGAGTGTGTGACCCAGGACGGTGGCAATGGGCCTGGGAATGTGAACAACTCCAGCCTGCTGTAACAGAAAGCCAGAGTGGCTGTGAGAGATTTCCCTCTCACAGTCCTGACGGCAAGGTGCCAGTGTGGGTTCTGATGAGAGCAGAGTGCTCTGGATTGCAGGTTGTTGTCTTCCTTTTTTTTCTTTTGTGACAGGTTCTCACTCTGTCATTCAGGCTGGACTCAAACTCACAGTGATCCTCCTGCTTCAGCCTCCTGAGTGTTAGGATTACCAGTGTACGCCACCACTCCCGTGGTGTATCCTCCCTTAGCAGAAAGAGGGCAAGAGAGCTCTCGGGTCTCTGTCTCAGTCTTTGTTTTTCTTTTTGCCATGCTGGGGGTGGGGGCCAGGCCCGTGTGCATACTGGGTACGCCTCTACCACCCAGATACGCTGGGTCTCTTTCGTAGGAGACCCCGATCCTACTCCACTGGGGCTCCATTCTCATGACCTCCCAAAGCCACACATCTTTTTTGTGTGTGTTTGTTTCCATATTTTAATCTCTCTAAGCTTTTAAATTCACCTCTCTTTTTAATTTTTTTTTCCTGGTATGGAGTATTGAACCCAGGACCTTCACAATGAGCTACATCCATAGCCTTTTTAAATTTTTATTTTGAGACAGGTTCTTGCTAAGTTACCAAGTTGCCCAGACTGAGCTCAAACTTGTGATTTTCTGCCTCCGTCTCCCAACGTGCTGGGATTACGGGTGTGTACCACCATGCCCAGGTCCTGCTGCTTAATAATGTCATGTGGGGACAGGATATAAGTTCTGGGGGGACACAAACATAAGTTTATTGCAGGAAGTCAAGAGAAATAAAGGAATACTGGGAATTTTTCCCAATTTGGAATCATGCTTGGGGATCCACCTGGAGTGAAGTTAGGGTGTCCAGGATGCTTACACACTTTCTTAAAGCAATTATATAACAGACTTTCTTAATGCAAGATTATATATTATGTAACACTGTCTTAATGCAATAGTGGCAAAAATAGCAACAACACTTAACACACAGAAAGCAGAGAGCTGAAAGTACTGCCTTAGGAGTCAGGATGCAGGAGCTCTGGTCCAGGCTCTGCTCAGAAGGGGGTGAAGTTTGCTCTTCCAGGGTTCTTGCTCTGAAGATGAGCAGATTGCACCAGACAGTCCCCGAAGTCCATTTAAATTTTTGCAAGTACATAGTTGTAGTCACCCTTCCTTGCTGATGTCACTGAGAGCTAGCTAAGCTAAGTGCTAATGAGATTTCATTCTGTCAGGCTCAGTTTGTTTCTCCAACTTGTTTTGGCCAACCCAGCTTGAGAGGCTGCCCTTGGCGGAGCAGGCACTCCCTGCATATTCCTCTTGGAGTGAAGTCATACTAGCTGCCAGTTCTGGTCCTGTCTGCCCTTGGCTTAATGACAGAGCTTCTTCCCAGACTCTTGGATATGGCTTTCTATTAATAACTCTTCCAATCTTCTCTGTTATAAAGCTAACGAGTACTTTGGGAAACAATGTGGAAGAAATTTTGAATTATTCACAATGTCACCATTTTACTAATAGCCCCTGTTAACATATTTCTGCATGGATGTGTCTGTGTGTGACGCTTGGTTCATCTCTTATACATAATTTCTTTTTTTTTTTGGAGACAAGATCCTACTATGCAGCCGGGTATGGTAGCACATGCCTGTAATCCCAGCACTCAGGAGGCTGAGACAGGAGGATCGTTGCAAGTTCTAGACAAGCCTGGGCTACAAAGTGAGCTCAAGGCCAGCCTGAACTGAATAGGGAGACCCTGTCTCAAAAAGACAAAAAAAAAAAAAAAAAAAAAAAAAAAAAAAAAAAAAAAAGACCAGGATCCTACTATGCAGTGCAAGCTCTTAAACATAATTTTGTATTCAAATTTTTTAAAATAATTTTTGAGCACTTTTGTAGAGGAAGGGGACAGACAGTTATCTTGTATTTTTTTTTTTTTTTTTCAGATTTTTATAAGCTTGGGATGTCATTCTAGAGTCTCATTTTTAACAGGCCTCGATATATGAAACATCTTAGATATTCTAGAAATGTAATATTAAAATATGTTTCTCTACATTATTTATAATCTCTCTAAATAATGGAAAGAGGCACCATTTTAACGAGGCAACTCTGCCCACATCGCCTTGTTCTGATGTAAGGTTGGCCTATTACATCATCAGTACTGCTAAGACAATACCAAGGGAAGGGACAAGGGGAGAAATATATTTAAAATTTCTTAGTTTATGGTACCATATTGTTAATGGTGGACAAGATCACTTCTGGGTGGTGGTGGTAAAACTGTAGGGTTTGTAAGTGGTGGTGGTGGGGAGCGAAGTAGGGAGAATGAAATACAGTAGATGTTGAAGCACCCCTGGTGATGAGTGTGCAGGTTCTTTCTCGTCCTTTCTTATTAATGCTAAATAATAAAGTCTAGCTGTAGTGCATTGTGAGAGAAAGAGACACAGAAAGCCAGGCATAGTGAGGGGGGATGTTTGAGAACCTTTTCAAGACAAAAACAGGACTAATTATGAGCATTTTCTAAGGTCATTAAATTAATTCAAAAACATCCTAAATTAATTTAAAAACTCAACAGATGGATATTCTTAAATGTCACCACAGACAAACCTAAACCATACGCTCATTCCAGCATCTAATGAATGTTTTGATCCAAGAAGTTCAAACCATTTAATTCATCCTCATGGCTCCCTGGGAAGCAAGGAGAAAGAAGAAATTACTCTCTACCACCCCTTTATAGAATATCTGTCTATGTACAATTACGTTTTCATTATGTGCTTCATGCTACAGAAAAGAAAACCCCACATACTAAATACAGCCTTTAAATCACTTCCAAGCCTCATTATCTTGTGCTCACTTGAAATTGTTGTTACATACGCTTTGCCTTTCTACATTTCTTCAAATATACAGTTTAATGATATCACATTTATTGTTTTGGTGGGTACATAGTATTGCATTTTGTCAGTATGCTATGGTTTACTCAATCATGTCTTTATAATATTTCATTTTGCTAGACTTGTAGGTAGATAACAGATCCTATAAGCTGTTTAACTTGTATTTATCCAATTTCTATCAATTTTAGTTATGTGTATTTCTATCAACCCATGTTTTCTATTTCCCTGTCTATGAAATGGCCTATTATCTTTTTATACTCTGACCATTTGCCAAGTACAGTAGAAGGTAAGGATCAGTCATATGAGACTTTATTAAAACTAGATGTTTTTAGGACTGTTAGTTTTATGAGTTATATTTGTCATGAATCATTTTCTCATTCTGTGACTTTCTTTTTTTAAACTTTGTTCAGTTACATTATTTTATATGATGCATTTTTAGATGTTAAAGGGATCGCCGCAGTATTCATCCATGAATTCTTTCCCAGGGATTTCTATTGCCCAAGGAAAACCCACTACTCCTATCATTCCTGCCACTCAAGTCCTTGGTGTCATCAATTCATGGTCAAAGTGGCCTTGGCATAACCTAGCAGAGGGGTCTCCTCTGCTGGGACTGGGGAGAGCTGGGCTGTCAGTCTCAGGGAGTCACTGTCAGCACCCTGCTTTTCAAATTCCTCGTGTTTCCAAACACTCTTGGTGACAGTGCAGAATCAGACCTCCGGCTGTCCCTTAAACTGTGTGTTTAAGGACCAGAACTACTTAGTCCCAGAGCTGTCTGGGTCACAGGGAGAGAGAGAGGCAAGGCCAGCATGCTTCCTTCACACACACACACACACACACACACACACACACACACACACACACACACACTTGCTCTGGCCCCTGCAATGATGCTGTTGATCTTCTGACTGTTCCCAGCTTCACATACTTCTCCTGCTGGAGGCTAGAAGGGTGAGACAGCCCCTGGCTCCAAACTGAAGGGTGTTCTTATGGTCTTGTGAGTGTGACCGTGTGTGCGTTTTGTGCCTCGCTGTGTACCCTGTGGGAGTGTGGAGCAGCCCTTCTTACACAGTCCTCGCTGGAACGTGGAGTTGTGACAGCTGGATGAACACTTTGTCCCAGCAGCTTTGATGAGGGAGGGCGCACCTTTGGCGGGTCGCACTGCTCAGCTGCGCGGTTTACACGCAGCAGGTTACTGACGCGGGAACTGGGCTCCAGGCTGGCATTCCGCTAAGGTGGCAGTAACATAACCTGGGGTGAGAACTGACGGTGATGCTGAGAGATGGGAGATCCTGTGGGTCTGAGTGGTGGAGGGGAGGAGGAGCAGGGGGGAAATTATCAGACGATTTTCTACCACTAGGGTTCAAAGGAGGCACATTTGAAAGCTTTTAGACATAGGGTGTATATTTTGAAAAAAATAAAATAAAAAGCCATTGGAAGCTCTGAAACTCATGGTAAGCAGAAGACTGCAAAAGCCGGGATTGCAGTGATGGTGCTGTTCACACATCAGGAGTGAGAAACTGCAAGATCAGTACAATGGAGACTCAGCAAACAGTGCAAAGAACGAGTAGAAAGGGGGCAGATAAAGTGGGGAGAGGATCCAGTTGGTGCTGGTGGGGCTGATCCTAGGCAGTGGGGTGAATCCAGCAATTTCCCAGCCCAGCTCCCACAAATACCTCTCTGTATACACTGCCCCTCAGTACATAATATGCTTAACATATTCAATTGAAGTTTTTTTTAAAACTGAAGTGTCGGCTTTATTTCATCTTAATACTATCTGGGGGAATCACAGGTGGATATGCCAGTTACAAATTTTTGTAACACATATTAAGATAAATACACAACCAGTGAAAGTATACATAGAGCTCTGTCTGTCTATCCATCTCGCTAGTCTACCCTTCTGTGAAGTGCCTCGACAATCCCAGGTGCGGAGCAGAAGTGTGCCAGCTGTTCTCTGGAACACCCAGCCTCGCTGGACCCCAGAGCCCACACGTTTGCCACCATCATCTCTTTCAGGAATTATTTGAATAACCCTCCACAGATCTCTCAGCCCCTAGTGCTGGTCCCACTCCAATCCTGCCTATGTACTAAAGCAGAGTGTTAAATTCTGAAATGAAAATTAGATTATAAATAAAGATGGCCAAAGAAACACACATATTTAGCACTTGTCTTAGTCACTTTCCTCGTTGCTGAGATACAATACCCAACATCCACATGCCAAAGGAGGAGAGGTTGTTTTGGCTCACATTTCTGAGGTCTCAGTCCGTGCATGGTCCGCCAGCACCAAGGGAAAGGGCCTGGGTAGAGGAGAGCTGCTCAAGCCGGAAGCAGAGAGAAGGAAGTGAGGGGCTGGTGGGGGGGGCGTGGTTATAGCCTTCCAGGTTGTCCCCAGTGACCCGTCCCCAAGCAGGCCCCAACTCCTAACAGCACACTTAGCTTCGAATTTATCAGTGGATCTGAACATAGGAGGTTTGTGGGGTGGAGGGACATCCCATCCCATCCCTAATACCACTGTTCTCTCCTAATATTCATAAAACTGTAACTTTTTTTCTTGAGATATAAACCCATAAAAAGAACAGCCAAGTGAAAAGAACACATTTTGGGTGCTAGAAAGTGAATGAGTGCGTGGTCCTGGGGTGTGATCCATCAAATTTAGCACATAAACCAAGAAAGGAAGCCTTGGGATACAGGAAAAAGACTGCTACACAAGAGAGAACATGAGTAGAAGGAGGAATCCCAAGGTGACAGCTACACAGTAGCCCACAGAGCCAGGGTCCTGGCAGGAGGAGACCAGCAGATCTAGGGGAGATTTCTCCAGAAAGGAGACTGAAGCTGGGTATGGGTATGATGGCACACACCTGTAATCCCAGCACTTAGGGAGGCTGAGGCAGGAGAACTGAGAGTAGAGGCCAGTTTGGGCAACCTAGTAAAAACCCCCAGTACTGAAAAAAAAAAAATAAAACAAGCAACTGAGAGAGATAAGGGACAGGATCTTTTGACCCAGAGATGGTAGAAAGGAGGCTGGACCAGATACTGCAAGCACATTATCAAGGAATCAACCAATAACAAATTCTGGATAGGGGTTTTAGGGGAAAAGGAACCCTTCTCCACTGTAGGTGGAAGTGCAGACTGGTGCAACCACTGTGGAAATCAGTGTGCAGATTCCTAAAACATCTAGGACTAGAGGTCCCATTTGACCCAGCTATTCTCCTTCTGGGTATCTTCCCAGAAGAATTAAAAATAACGTAGCACAACAACTTATATGCACCCATGTTTATAGCAGCATAATTTCTAATAGCTGGCTCTTAGAAACAACCCAAATGCCCATCAACCAAGGATGAATAAAAAAAGATATGGTCTTTTATATAATGGAGTATTTCTCAGCCATAAAGAAAGATAAACTGGAGACTTTATAAGTAAATAGATGCAACTCAAGACCATACTCATAAATGAAATAAACCAGATGCCCATGTGTAAACATTGTATTTTCTCCCTAGTGTGAGAAGCTGAAAGAGTAATTAAGATGCAAAATTTACAATAGATATTGTAAAATGGGAAGAAAAAAAACTTCAAAAGGAAGGAGAAACTGGGATGGGGGAATGGAGAAAAGAAAGAAGAGAAAAGCAAATATATATATATATATATATATATATATATATATATATAGTTAAGATAGTTATACTACTGATTTCCCTTAGTTCATTGAAAAGAAAGGTTTGTGCTAATATTGTCTGGGTGATTAAATGCTGGTATCTTGTACTCTGAGTAACTAATTTAAAAATAACATTATGCAATGTATTAACCATTGTTACCCTCCTATTATCTTGTTTTGGAATTTTTTTTCCTCTCTAAGTAATAAAAAGAAGATACCGCAAGCACGCACACCCTGTACAGGTGAAGCTCTGCTGGGGGCGGGGTTCAGCCAAACTGGGGCCGTGACTGAAGGGAACAAGCACTTGGTCAAGAAAGTGACCATGGTGCTACTCCCAGAAGTACAAGATTTTTCTCAACTTGCTGGAGTGGGCTGAAGTCTGGATGTTTCCACTGGTCAGCAGCACCATTCCACAAAATGTCATGGGCAACTTGTCCTAGCAGGTGTTGAATTTTCCTGAATCTGGCACCCTTGTCTTGAGCAAAATGTTTGACTCCTACTTGGTAGACTAACCAGCGGTCAGCTTTGCCCAGGAACTGCTGAATTACTCTTCCAGCTGGTGTCATCATCTTGCATCAACATCCTCATTGTATGATGGGGTAAAGGGCCGTAAGTGTTTGAGCTGCTGAAAAGCACAAGGAAGGGTGGGTGGAAGAAACACACCAGCTCAATGTGCAGTGGCCCAAGCTAACCCTGTATCACAGCCTTGGACAAAGGCTTTCTTAAATGATCAACATACGGAACTGAGGAGATGTGACTAAAGGGTTAACTAGCAAAAGTGGCAGGCACAACATGAAGACACAGACGCCAACCTTTAATCCCACTGTCGTCACCTATCCAACAGCTATAGGCCCAAGTGCCAAGTCAGTAGTATCAGTCAACATGGCCTTCAGGTTTCATGGAACAAATCCAAGCAACTGTTACCATAATCACCACACCACTGTGGCAAAGCTAGTGGGAAGTTAATAATGAGTTGCCCAGCTGTGTGACCTCCAAAACTGGTGATTTTGCTGAGTGTGGTGGCACATGCCTGTAATCCCAACACTCCGGAGGCTGAGGCAGGAGGATTGCCGTGAGATTGAGGCCAGCCTGGACTACATAGTGGGACCCTGTCTCAAAACAACAACAACAACAACAACAAAAAAGCAACCCCCCCCATTAAATTTAGTGATTTTAACTAGACAAAGAGCAAGTGAAAGTTGAGGGAGGCCTTATTTAGGTTTATTTTAGGTAACAACTTCTCATTTCAGACAAACATTCTGTTTTTGTGCTTTTATTAGAATTTCATGATGAAATATGGGTCTCTGTGGAAACATGCCAAGCTACAAATGATAATAGCTGACTGTGCCCATGAGTTTTTTCTGCCATCCCAGCCTTCTGTCCCATCACCATCTCACTGTGGTGGTCCCCAACTGTCACAAGAGAATCTCTGGGTGTTGGAACAGCTAGAGGCTCATATTTGTGACAGATGCAGAAAATTGGACAACAATCAAATAATTGTCATTAAGCCTCTTGTTTCTGACTGCTGCCATGCCTGGAATCTGAGGACTGAATTTAAGATACTGAATCATAAAAATCATAGAGGAGCTGGATGTGGTGGCACACGCCTGTAATCCCAGCGCTCGGGGGGCTGAGGCAAGAGGATGGTTGCGAGTTGGAGGCCAGCCTGGGCTGCAAAGTGAGCTCAAAGCCAAACTGAACTGCATAGCGAGACCCTGTCTCAAAAAGGAAAAAAAAAAAAAAAATTGTCATTAACTCCACCCAAAAATATACAGGAAAATAGAAGTAGAATGGCCCCGTAGCTCAGGGGTACCAGGATCCCATGGAGTGTGGGCTCTAATTGAGACTATGACAATGAGACTAATTGAGGCTTGAGTGAGAAGATGAAGAGACAGGAGGTGCCACTAACAGCAGTGTCTCTGTGTCCTGTAAGTCGTATAATTTGTTTCATAGTTTGTCCTGTCTTCCATGTTAGGTCGTTCTCTCAAATGTCTTTAGCAATCGCTTCATATTAAAAAGCAATTTAGGAAAGTGATAATCAGAAATGTAAATAGACAGGGCTTAGGCCTGACTGTCCTGTTTTTAGCTCTACTCCTTGACTCTGAGGTTCTCAGGTCTTTAATTCTATTTTTGTTTGTTTTTGTTTTGTTTTGTGTTTTTTCCGGTACCAGGAATCAAACTCGTGATCTTGTGCTTGCCAGGCAGATGCTGTGCCGCTGAGCTAAAACCCCAGCTCCCGGTTCTTTAATTCTTGAGCCTTCCTGGGGTTCTGCTGCCCCAGTCATTCTGCTGTTTTTGGGTGCTGCTGCTCCTCTTCCCCCTCCTCCCCCTCCTCCCCCTTCTTTTTGCAGCTCTAGGGACTGAACATAGGGCCTTTACAGTGAACTATATTCTCAGGCCTTTTTACTTTTTATTTTAAAACATGGTCTCACTAAATTCTGCCAGGCAGAATTTAGACATATAATCCTTCTGCCTCAGCCTTCCAGAATGTTGGGATTGATTCCAGGCAAGTACCACCATGCCTGGCTGGCATCTTCTTCCAAAGTCACTTGCTTTCAGCTTTCTTTTTTTTTGCCAAATCAGCTATTTGCTCATCCATTTCTTTTTAATCTTCAAAAAACATATTGTCATCTCTGGTCCTGTCTCCTCACCTAATCTTTCTGTGCATGTTAGATTTTTATCTCTCTTCTTGCTTTTATATAACAGATTTTTTTTGTTTGCTTTGTTTTAGTAACAAGGAAATAAAGGTAATAGTTTGGCTTCATTTCACTAGAAAGTACTATTTGCCTTTCTAAAATTGTTATATTTCATTTTTATATTATTTTAGTTACTTTTTTCTTATTGCTGAGACAAAATACCCAACACACAAAGTTAAAGAAGGAAAAGTTTATTGTATCTCACAGTTTGTAGAGGTTTCAGTCCATAATCAGCTGGCTCCAAGGCAGGGTGGCATGGCAGAGGGGAACTGCAGAGGAGAACCAGTTCATGGTGGACAGAAGGCAACAAGACAGCAAAGTAGCAAAGCAGTGAAACAGTGAAGCAGCACTCCTTTTTATCCCTTCCAGGCTTCTTGCCCTTTGAGTCATGCCACCCACATCCCAGTTGGGCCTTCCCACCCACACCCAGAACTATATCAAACCAGTCAGTGGACTGATCCCAGAATCACATCCTTAATCCCAGCATCACATACCCTAGATCCAACAACCTCTGAAAATCCCACCTATGACCCCATATGGTTTTGTGGGGACATCTAGACACAAGCTATATAACATATACTAAAAGCAAATACAGCTAATTTTTAACTTTATAATGGCACAATCCTAGCTGAAGGTAGTGGCACACATCCATAATCCCAGGAGTGGGGAGGTTAAGGCAGGAGGATCATGGCTCCTGGGCTACATAATGAGTTCAAGGCCAGCCTGGAATATAGTGAGACTTTCTTTCAAAACACAAACAAGTTAACAATTAAAGAATAAAGACACAATCATGTGGTATCCTTGTGTTGCCTACCAATAGTCTACAGATTCATAAGTTGAATCAAAAAAGAAATAAACATATTTACTATGATTTGTCTTTAATAAATTCAAACTGACACCAAGTGTTCATTTAATTATTTTCAAGTGTTCACAACAAGCAACCTCTGTTTAACCAGGTGATTCTATTCACTGTCAGTATTCAACACCTGTTAATTAGTAGCACCTACTATTTTCCTTCATACAGGCTCAACTCAATTTTTGATTCCTTATAGTTTCTCAAGAATTTTTAAAGTTTATTGATGTTTACTTTGCAATCCTTTTCCCAAGGTCTCTTATTATCTTAAAAATCTGCCCAGACATGGACAAATTTTATTTATTCATTAAGATAACCGTAATAATTATTTTGCCTACTTTAGGATTTCTCTTCTTGCAGTACATGTCCTAACTCTTCTCAGTTTGAAGACTATAGTAGACACTTTCTGCGGATAGGGGAGTACAACAGCCTAGAATCTATATGTTCCTCTTAATTGGAGGAACTCAAAACTATGTGGACCCAGGGCTGCCCCAGGGGTGTTCTCAGGAGTGTTCTTTCTCACGGTGTTGTCTAGCAAGAGTAAGCACAGATCTAGGCTCTGATGCTACTGTTCAGAATTTTGAATATAGAAGGAGTAATGCAAAGACACAGGAGGTGCAAGTTCTTTTTGATGGAGTAGTGGAGGACCTGAGAATTCAGATATGTGGGAATGGGCATCCTCTGTCAATGACAGTGGACAAGTAGAAGCAGCAAGTATCCAGGAGTGTCAGTGCCAGGGATCCAGGAATGGCAGTGCCAGGGATCCAGGGGTAGCAGTGTCAGGGCCATTCTCCTTATTTTGGTGGTCAGAGCTTGATGGTATTTTGCTGGCCATCTATTCTTGTTTCCTGGCTGGGCTTTGATCTTGGTGTTTTGGACTTTCCATTGATTCTGGGAGTGCCCCTACACTGTTCCCATAAGTTATTTCTTCTGCTTGAGTTATCCAGAGTTTGTTTCTGCTATCTGGAAAAGAACCTTGAGTGGCACTGAGAAGCCAGCGTTGGGAAGCGGCTGCAGGCAACAGAACCTTAGAGAAGTGGATGAGGAAGAGAAGCTGAGATTGGCTGGCTGGTTATTCAGGACAAAGAACAGTAACAATTCCATTAGCATACAAGGGCGATATTTTCATGACATACAATGGTAAAAAGTAATAAGTTAACTATTACCCTAGATCACTGCACATTGAAAGCAACTATTATCTCCAGCAAACCATAGGAAAATCAAAAGAAACCCAAACACTTCTTTTATTGGTTCCAATCTGCTCACACAAAAATAAAAGACAAGTTTATGTGCTCAAATTCTCAGATCATAACATAGATCAACACCCTGGCTCTTTCTAAGACTGTTCTTAAACAATCTGATTTCTTACAGGTTTGAGGCAGAGATAACTGGAAGCCAAATTCTTCTTCTTCTTCTTTTTTTTTTTTTTTGGTCTTTTTGAGGCAAGGTCTCACTATGCAGTTCAGGCCTGGAGCTCACTTTGTAGCCCACGCTGGCCTTGAACTCGCAATTATCCTCCTGCCTCAGCCTCTCGAGTGCTGGGATTACAGGCGTGTGCCACCATGTCTGGCTGGAAGCCAAATTACAAAACTACCTGAATCCAGCCCTCACCAGGTCTCATATGTGAAATTTAGGGCCTCAATCAGATAAGTGTTATATCCCAAGAAATGGAATGGCAGCATAGACAAATAACTAAAGAACTCAGGGAACTCTGTAGCCATAAAGCTCACTAAATCTCTGTCACCAGCCAGAACAAAATCCCTCTGATGTCTAATGAGGCTATTGTTGCTTTACATGAAGGTGCACCAAAGGGACCGGTCTTGCTACCTTGCAGATGGAAGCCAATTATCCTTATCCTCCACTGTCCTCCCTGCTCATTATCTTCAAACACATACCTACGACTGTGGACCAGAATGCACAGGGGCCAATTATAAAGTATAACTTGAGAGGTCATATTCAGTACACATCATGGACAAGCTGTACACACAGACATGTAAGCAGATTTGCTAGTTTACATCAGTGTGGGAGAACACACATGGGAATGGATTTTCTATGTATGAAAAAACCAAAATTTTAGATTTTGGCTGGATTTATCAGCATATTTTTTTTCCTTGAAAACTATGGATTTAACATATTGACTTGAGTAGTTGGAAGTGTTTCTAAATATTTTCTTGGTTAGTTGCCTGAAACCTAGTCACAGTAGTAGGCAATGCAGATCAAGCTGAGATGCAATGTGGTATAATACTGAGGAAGGACTTCAAGGATATTGGAAATAGAAATATTAGAGGACATTCTTATGTCTTGTTTTTATGTCCCCAAGGTGGCCCAGAAACTCTGGTGAAGAAAATTACCAGAACCTTTGAGAATGCTTTCGTAACTACTTAAGAGGTAAGAAACGCCTACAGAAGCTGCAGTACACCCAAAATGCTCCTCATTTTCATGGCAATGGACAGATACTAGCAGAAGTGAACCATTGGCACTTAGCTGCAAGCAGTATGGGGCACTGCTGTCCATCTTAGATAGCAAAGCCGGTAGGACAATCAGAAGCTTCTGTCCTTTTTGATCATAGAACCTTAGTACCAAGATAAATGATTAGCCACAAAGATCTTGTTTGATTTTAAAATAGTTTTCAAAAAATAAGAAAAATGTAAAGCCCAGTTTCAGGTCTACTGAAAAAACAACAACCCTGATTTAAGTAACTCTAATATACCCCATATCCAATACTAGACCCTAGACCCCTGAATAAAGGAGAGGCGTGGGCACTGAGGAAGAGTCCTGCAGTACTACAAGTACAGACATGTGTTTCCTCAGCCCTTTCCCAAAGAGATATGTGGCTGTTTACCAAAGAAATTTGGAAAAGGAGAACAATTTTTAGCATTATTAGAAACTGATTTGGAGCTAACTAATTACTCAGAATGCTTAACACTGCCACCGTGCACGAGTCAGAGCCTACGGGCTATCAGAGTCAGATCATAAGTGGAAATTTGACCAGAGACTACATCACAATAGTTTGTAAGGCCCCTGAGTCCATCCCATACTCTGTCTCTGCTTTTGTATAGAGTTGAACTAGACATTCTCATAGATCGGCATAATTACAAAAACGACCTCCTGACCTGCAGAGTAGGTCTAGATATAAACAGGTCCATTTGGAAGTGTCTGCAATTCTCCCTACCTACCCCCCCAAAAAGCTGCCAAAATAACACCACATCCCCAGGAAATCACTCATATAGTTGCCACCATCAGAAGCTTGTTAGACACAAGATGCAGAGTTCTGCTAGTATTGCCCTTAACTATTTATTTTGGCTAGTACAGAAGATTGCTGGATCTTGGAAAACAGCAGGGGTTCTCAGTACCTGTGGATCATTGTAAGTTTGAGTAGGGGATGCTGCCCCAGATGGGGTCTTCCCCAGTACCTAGAAGCTTGCAATGATCACTAAAGCTCTTGTTTTCTATTCCAGTAATTAGAAAATACCAGAGGATTTGTTGTTTTCACCTGGAAGAAAAATGACAGAGCAATACAACACTGTCCTCAGCATTGCCTTTTCTGTCTCTGTACCACAGTTAAACATGGGCGACACTACCTTTCTATCCCATTGGACATCATGCTAGTCTACAACATTGATACCATTGTGATACTACGATCTGAAGACCTAGAAGTATGAAGGATCTCCAGTGCCTTGGTAAAAAACAAGAGTAAAGAGGGGAGGAAAAGTCTAAGAAAATGCAGGAGGCTGATGTCTCAGAGAAGCTTCTAGGGGCTCAGTCTAAGTCATGTTAGGATAGGCTTTTCAAAGTAAAGAGTGGGTAGTAGCACCCTGCACACATTTCCCTGAGAGGGGCATTGCGCTTGCTGGGCTTCTGGACTTTCCAGGTGACACATGCTGTATTTTGCTGTGCTTTTCTAACCTGTTTTACCAAGTAGCTTGAAAGATGTCTCAGTTTTGAGTAAGGCCCAGAGAAATAAACTATTCCCCATGTTGCAGCAAATGTGATAACCATGTGGCCACAATGCTTCAGTGGATTCCAATGGTGCTTGGGTTCTCAGTGGCACACTGAGTAACAGAATTCAAGTACGGTAAGCCTGATAAAGACACTCACCGTGGAGGCCTTTTGCAATTAGCAATCCATGACCTACCTCTTTGGTAAGCAACTGTTACCCTCATAAGAGATGCCTCTTGGCCTGCTGCAGAGACTTGAAAAAGAGTGAACTTGACCATGGTATCTTGGACCATCCCTCCTGAATTTGGAATCATCTGAGCTACAAGTCCATAAAGGTGAGTGTGGTTAGCAGAACCCTAGAAAGCAGTGTATATAAGAGCAGGTCCCAGCAGGTCCTGAAGGCACAATAACTTACTGTATGTGGAAATTTCCACTCCCATCCAGGTGACACATGCTGTATTTTGCTATGCTTCTCCAACCTGTTTATCAAGTAGCTTGAACGATGTCTCAGTTAGCCTGAGTAAGGCCCAGAGAAAGAAACTATTCCCCATGTTGCAGCAAATGTGATAACCACGAGGCCACAATGCTCCAGTGGATTCCAACTCCTGCTGCATTGTGGCTCCTTTCTCAGCCTACATCTATGTCTCATGCAGAGTTACCTCCAGCCAGATCTACTAACAGCCCTGCTCAGATTAGTTCTAAGGGACTGGGGGAACAGCTTCCAGTGGATAGAACTCCACACAGCATATCTCCCTGACAATTTTGTCCTGAAGAAGAAATACCTCAAGGTAAGAGCTGACAGTGAATCATGGGCAGAGCCTAGTGTTTTGTGTGTGTGGTGAGGGATTTACTTAGAACAAGACAGTTTTGGTGAAGAGTATTTTGAATGTTCTATTGGTAGGAAATGATGTCACTGTGGGGCAAGTCATTTGGGAGAACATGTGGAACAATCTAATGAAATAAACTTCAATTAATCCAACTACTCACTATAGAAGTCACTCAGGTTCCTTTTTAAACTCCCCAAGGCCTGTTCAATGGGATTGAGCCAAATGACCATCGTGTTAGGGTTGCAGCCTGTGATTTAACTCAATAACAGGGAAATTCTGACACTGACTCAGATTTACCCAGGTTTTCTTCCTTGCTAAGCCAAATACTTTTATTTATCTATTTTAAGTAAATCCTTCTAGTTCCTGTCTTTCTCAGGTCTATTGTTGTGTGTATGGTATGTTGACAGTAGTTAAATTTTATCTTGTAATTTACATGATGCAAATATTGAGACAAAATCGTAATGAAATAGGAACAATGGGTATCACTCTGAGATCCTAGACTTGGAGTTGAATTCAGGAACTGACAGGCTTAGGGTTTTCTCCCTTTGAAAAGCTATAAGTGTATTTTTAATTGTAGAAGGAATTGTTTTATTACACTAAGTGAGAGAAGTTTTTTCTGGTGGAAATTTTGGAAGAGGGGTAAATGTGGATTTGGGGTAGATTGTAGCAAATGTATCTTTTGGCTACCTAAGACCCAAGTCTTTTTATTTTGGAGGAATCCTTACTCTCACTATGAAAACCAAAGGGGAGGAAATCTCTTTTCCTTCCTTGGCTCTGGCCACAGAGAGCCGCACATGACCTAGTGCAGCCAGTCACATGTCACTGCCCAGGACTTTGAATTCGGAGGGAGTCATGAGAAGATTCACAATCAATTTGCAGTGACAGCATTTGAGTCAAGAGTCCGCAAGTGCAGCAGCAGTGCCAACTACAGTGGGAGCAGGATATGTGACAGTTGGCCCAGTGGTTGTGACAAGAAACGACCACAAGCTAAGCAGACAGTTTGGGACATGTTCTTGGCTATCTAACCTCCTTTGATTAGAGATTATGTCTTAGTTAAGTTTTTTTTTAATCCCTTTAGATTCTTTCCTTGTTTGTTTGTTTGTTTGTTTGTTTGAGACAAGGTCCCAGTGTGAAGCCCAGGCTGGTCTTCAACTAGCAGTAATCCTCCTGCCTCAGCCTCCCAACTGCTAGGATTACAGGCATGTGCCACCATGCTTGGCAAAATTCTTTTTTTATCCATTACATCCTTACAGTAAGCTCTTTTTTCTGCAATTCTCAGCCAGAGCTGGCTTCTATTGTAACATGGAAGCCTGGCCAGTGCCAAACCAGCTTTCCTCAAAGGAGAAAGGGCGATATGCCCTTGCTGCACCCAAACATCTGCTGACAGTCACACTGTCATGGCTGAGACTCTCTCAGGCCTCTTAGTGCCCTTAGGAATCTCTGTCATGACTGAGATATATTTTCAGATTTTTTTGATTCTTGCTTTCCTGAGGTTTAGAATATTCATTTACTTTGCCCAATGTACCCTTCCTTGGTTATCCTAAGCTAATATTATCTCTCTAAATGTTTCTAGAATTTTCATAGTTACAATAAGTTGGTCAGACAGCTGGGCTGAGGCAGGAGGATCACCATAAGTTCGAAGCCAACCTGAGCTACATAGTGAAACCCTGTCTCCAAAACAAACAATAAGTTGGTCAGAAATGTTTTCAAAGATTGTATTCCTTATGTTTCTTTTATCTTTTGAAGGAATAAAATTGTTTATAAGGCAAGTAGAAAATTCGTAATATGATTTGCTTTGGGTGGACTCACATTCCTATATATCATCGAGATTCCTTTGTGCAAGTATTGCTTCACTCAGAAGATGAAGGAGAGGGAGACTAAGTGGAGTGGAATGTTCGAAAGGGAGCACTTAGCAAGAACAGAGATGACCAGACACTTGGGGAGGTATCACTGTAAGCAGAGTCACAAGGAAGGGATGTGAGGTGGCTGGGGATTTAGCTCAGCGGCACAGCACCTACCTGGCAAGCCCAAGGTCATGAGTTCGATTCCCAGTACCAGAAAAAAAAAAAAAAAAAGAAAAGAAAAGAAAGGGATGTGACTAGAGAGCCGTTTAGAACTGGACATACAGAACAGAGGACTGGAGTGTTCCAACGGCTGGCTGGCCATCCACATAGGGATATTGGTGTGCTTTGGATCTGCAACGCCCCCCACAAGTCCTCATGCATTCAGAGGCAGGGCTTGTGGAAGGTGACTGTATTATAGGTGATATAGCTGACTTGCTGTTAGGAGGTAGAGCCTGGTCAGAGGAAAGAGGTCCTTGGGGGGCTAGTCTGGTTACCTCTGGTCATCTCTGCTGCTGCTGACTGCTCCCTGAGGATATACCTGGAAGGGCATATCTTCCTCCCCAGTTCCTCCCTTTCCTCTCTGTTTCCTGATTGCCGTGACATGAGTAGCTTCCCTCCAAGGCAGGTCCTTCCACCACACAGTTTCCTGTTTGGAACCTGACTATCGACTGAAACTTCTGAAACTGTGAACCAATATAAACCTCTTTAAATTGCAGTTATCGGCTATTATGTCTCAAAAATGAAAAAGATGAGAGAGATGCCCAAATACAGTCAGATTGTGGTGAGCCAAAGGGGACCTGACAGGTTTATCTAAGGTATTAAGCCACGATAGTCCAACGCACCTTTCTCCTCTACAGGGATGGGGTCACTGATGGAACTGAGATTCCTGGGTCTGTTGGTCAGGGATGCCCATCTCCTGGAGAGTTGTTTGTTTAGGGATCACTGCCAAAGTCAAACTTCAATCTGGCCATCTCCGTTATTTTGGTCCACACCTTCTTTCTAAGTGGGTATAGCAGACAAGGGTGGAGGAGAAGTGTTAGTACAGTATGATCCCCAGAGAGTGTGAGCACCCATCCACCTCTGTCTTCCTATTCCCCAAGGCCTGAGGCACCACCGTAAATGACAGTTCCTTCCTCAAACGGCTTCTCTTCTTCCATATCATGGATGTTGTGGGCTGCTTTGCTCATAGTCACAGTACTTGAACAGTTACACTCAGTTCGGTGCTAGTTCTCATCTTTTCATTAGAAGAATGTCCACCTTGTGTGGCTTCTGTGGCTCACACTCTCCCTTGTCTCCTCCCGGAAGCAACCCTGTCACCACCACCACCAACAACCACCGGAGAGCGCTCTCTGTGGTTACCATCAGCAGCCTCCACTAGGCCTGAGGTTTTGAGCTCCAATCCTCCTGCTCTCGCCTGTTGCCAGGGCACTCACCAGTGCCTTCCTCTACTAGAGCTCAGCCTTCCTTTCTGCAGTCAGGGGTGAGCCCAGGTGTCTGCTTCTCAGCAAGCTCCCTGGGGGTGCTGATACAAGCCAACGAGACCCCTTTATGAAACACCTCTTCAGCTCCCAGAAGAGCCACACTGATCATTCTTGTCTGTGGCCTCATCTGTTGCTACATCACAAACTTGTAGTGCCTATAATCCCAACACTCTGGGAGGCTGAGGCAGGAGAATCGTAAGTTCAAGTCCAGCTGGGTAATTTAGGGACCCTGTCTCAAAAACAAAATGAAGCACAACAAAACAACTAAACTAAACTAAAAACACCACACAGCAGCTTACCTTCTTGTAATTTGGTAAGAAACAAAAGAAAGAGAACAAAGCTCAGAGTTGGGAAGACAGACCTAAACTGGAATACTGCTTCTACCATTTACTGTAGGTCCTTTCTTTAAAACTCAGGGATTGAACTCAGTGCCTTCCCAATTCCTTATTTTTTAATTTGAGACAGGATCTTACTAAGTTGCCCATATGGGACTCGAATTGCAATCCTCCTGCCTCAGCCTCCCTTAATGCAGTGGTTACAGCTGTGTTCTACTACTCTTGGCTGGAATGTCTTCAAAACAACAACAACAACAACAATATCTAGTCTCCTGCTATGTTCAGGCCTGTCACCCCAGCTATGAAAGAATATTGCCTGAGCCCAGGAGTTTAAGGCCAGCCTGGGCAACATAGAGAGATCCTATCTTTGAAAAAAAAAAGGCTCCTAATTCCAGTCTATGTAGTTCATAGAGGTTTAGAGATAGAGTAAGAGGCCTCACTCAGTTAGTATGTCTTGAGTACCTACTATGTGCCAGGCACTGGGTATTGGGCTTGGTGTACCCCTAACATGTAGTAGGACATTGGTAAATATAAATTCTCCCCACACTCCCAGCTCATAATTAACCTGAAGTTCACTGTGAGAGTTCTCCTTTCCTTGGCTGGCCTTGTACCTAGTCCAGCTGCCTCCTGCCACTCTTAGATTCCTGAGAGATGACACAGGACACATTGCAGATGAATTCCTCCTCCTGATCCCTGATTAAGGCTGCTGCCTCCAGTCCCTGAGTAGAAAACTCCCATGTACCAAGCTAAGTAATGTAGAAACAGCTCCTCTCTCCTTTGCCTATGCAGCTGGCAGGCAGAGGCAGCCCTAAGTGGACAGGATGGAGTTTCCTGCCCCTTGGGCCCGACGGAGACCTCTAAATCTGAAGAGTGTCCCAAGCAGGAGGAAAGTGTGGTCTATTTTGGGCCATGATAAGGGCCACTTCCTGAGGGAAGGAGAAAGAGAAAGCATAGGAATGCAGATGACCTTTGTAATCCTTTCTTATTCCTTTCTGGAAAGATTAGGAGCGGGAGAGACTGTAATACAACCTGTTGTATGTCTTCAATGCTCTGGCTCCAGAGGAATGTTCATGGAAGGGGCAGTCATGGGGCAAGAGGACCTTGTCTGGTCATTGTGAGCTGCTGGTTCTCTATCCATTGTCTTTATGGTCTTCCTTCTCCTTCTTCCTTCTCCTCACACTGTTGATGTCCCATTCAATGTCCAGCTGCAGAAAAATTCTCCTCACTGAATAAAGACCACACTGCTGGGCTGGCACTAAAGACCTTTGACAGTGGACTGGAACTTGCCTTCTTGCCATATCTCTCAGCACATCCATTTAGTTGGTGCACATTCCCATCACATGAGCCATTCCAGTAATCACTGGTGACTTCCCAAGCCCTGCCTTTGCTCATGGTATATTCTTCTCTAAAATATTCCCTCTCACCTTTCCATGTCACTTCCCAATCCATTCAGGTGGAGTTTTCCTTGGCTTCTTCTAGGACTACATTTCTCCCATCCAGCTACTAACCAGGCCCGACCCTGCTTAGCTTCCAAGATCAGATGAGATGGGGGCACATTCAGAGTGGTATGGCCGTGGACGTAGGACTATATTTCTATCTGTCTTCTGATTCATCATTTTTCTGGCTCAACTCACTTTCTCTGCTACACTTGGTTGGCTGGATGGCAAAAATGTTCTTATTTCTCTCTCTACAGAATCTCTTGCAGGTAGTAGGCTCTCAATAAATGCATGGTCCATAATTTAGAGTATGGGTGACACCCTGCCAAACCTCAGATAATAATGGGCTTCAGAGTTGGCATTAACTTTGTTACATGCATGGTAGTATAGAGATGTCTGAGCTCCTCCATTACTTTTGCTCTATAATCTCTGAGTGTCCTCTTCCTTGGGTCATGTTATAAGCTGAATTGAGCTGTCATTTCTGAATCAGAAAAGTAAGAGTTAGGCTAGGGATTTAAAAGCTGAGAAAGTCCTGAGTTCAATTCTGGGTACCAAAAAAAAAAAAAAAAAAAAGGTGTCCTGCAGCCAAGCAGAGTTTGGACCAGAGATGCCTAACTACAGAGCTGGAAAAGGCCGAGCAGATGAATGTAAAAATCATACCCTTTAGTGGGAAAAAGGGTGAGAAAGAAGGGTGATTTCCAAAGCCAACCCAAGGCATTGAGCGGAGACGGGAGAGGCAGGGTTTGGTGCAGGCGGCCCAGCAGGACTTTCTTGTAGGATTTGCGTCTGGCCCATCTAAACCTATAGCTCCTTCTCCACCAAACTAATGTTCAATAAAGTCTTTGAGCTCAGCTTCTTACATGTTCTTGGAGCCAGGTCTACCGTTTCCAGGAAGCATTTGTCTCCCTCTTCCATCTGGTTTGAACCATCCTTTGATCAAGTTTGATCAAGTCAGCCAGCCTTTGGCCAAGCCCATCCCTCTGGCCGTGGTGAGATGTCGGCCTCCTTAGCCCTGGCCCAGAAAGCCAGATCTGACTTTCTGAGATCACCCATCTGAGCAGCTACTCACCTCCCATGTCTCCTTCTCTTCCCAGCCCTGCCTATCAACAGGAAGACAAGATGGAAATGGCAACCCAGGCCTCCTGCCCCGCTGAGTGTGGGCAGACCTGGGCCCCCAGTGACAGTGGGGATGACACAGGCTAGAGAGGCTCACCAGAGGGGAACTAGTGCCTGCTAACAGCTGGCAGCCAGGGAGAGGGAAAGCTGGATTTCTTTGGTCTAGGACAGAGCCTAGGCAATGGGTGTAGAGATGCCTGCACTTTTTTACCAGAAGCAAGTGGACATTGATTAGAATTTCATATGGGAAAGGAGCTTCCAAGGACCAGAAGGAGTAGCATCTAGAAACAGTGAATCGGCCTTGCCCCAGAAGGAGGACACACAGGAACCCAAGGTGGTAAAGAGGCAGATGGCAGAGCTTGCTTGGTGATTTTAAACCTCAACATGTCAGCAGTCAATATCCCAAAGTTCCCTCACATTGTAGTCAAGGCTAACTGTAAAATCTGGTCAGCAATGGCCTTGTCCACCCTGAACACTCAGGCTTGCTCTCCTAGCAGTGGGCTGCTCAGCCCCTGCAGCATTCCTGCAGCCCACGGTGACCACAGCAACCTTGGTGACAACAGCACACCCCACCAAGCCAGCTGCCCAGCTAGCATGGTGGAGACGTGTTCTTCAGGCCTTGAGAACTTCCCGCTCCTATACCTGAGCATTGTTTTTATAAGCTGTTATTTCCTGTGGCCTTTGATAAGTAGGTCAGTGTAGTTAACCTGCTTTAAAGGAGAAGTGCCAGGGTTCAAGCACCCAGCCTGGGGTCAGGACTCCTGACTTCTATTTCTGGCCTCACAGCAGAACAGCTGTGTGACAATCCTTATAGGCTCATTTCCCCTCTGGGACTCTCTGGGCCCTTTTCCAAGTCTTGAGATTTGTTTCTGAAGCTTCACTCCTTGGGGCCATCCTCTTCTTCCTTGTTCGTCCCTCCTGCTACAAGGGCTGCTCAAGGCTGGTGCCAGACACGGAGCTGCTGTAGGTGCTGTGCTGTGCTGTGCTGTGGCAGATGAGGTTAGAAGCTTTTGTGTGGACGCAGTGGCATGAGGCTGGACCTCAGGAAGCCAGACTCCTAGAGTAAAGGATAGGCCCTACTGATGTCTTGTGAATACAGATGTCCAGATGTAGGTAAAGGCTCCTGGGTTTCACGCAGTGGCTATAGCTCATCTTCTGCTTCTAAGCCTTTCTTCTCTGGAACATAGGAAATGTGACCCGTGTTCATAGGGAAACTCTGGACTTTTGTGTGGTGCTTGTTCACTGCAGAGGTGGTCATTGGAGCTGTCACTATCAAAGACATTCTTCAGGGGGGCCACGTTGACCAGGATGCACTTTGACCAAAGAATAATAACCTCTTCCTAGGCTTAATTTCTTTGGACTGGCTAAACCAGTCCCCTGGAGTCCTCTCAGGCTCTAGCCAGTGATACCCAGCCCACCAGTAATGAGCCCTGGGAGGGGTGCAAGCTAAAGATCTGGTTTGTTCTAGATAGCCTAACAGCCCCTCCAAACCCTGGAGAGATAGAGCAGGAGGTGAAATATATATGAGGCAGAGGAACAAATGCAGGGAAAGCAGGGAAAGGGGCAAGGGGCTTCAGACTGCCAGGAAGAACCCCTTGGTTTAAAGTGCGATAGTACTTGGACATCACTGTGAGCTGCAAAGTGTTGTGCCACGGGGAAATCACATCTTCGGCAGAGTGTTCCAGGCTTCAATTCCTGCTCTACCATGACTAGAGCATTATCTGTCTCTCTGGACTCATTTTCCTAGCAATAAAATGTGAATGGAAGTATAGATGTTTCTCTACTGACATGGGTTCCACCCTGACGAAAGCCATTGTGAGTTGAAAATACACTTAATCCACCTACCCTACATCCTAACTAAGTAGCGCAGCATACTGTGGATCATGGGGCTGACTGGCAATGGTGGCTTGCTGTCATAGCCCGGCACCAGGAGGGAATGGAGTACCATATGTTGCCAGGCCAAGAAGAGATACAAATTAAAAATTCCTACCAAGGTCTATTGCTTTCATGCCTTCGTAAAGTTGGGCCATGGCAAATCCTGGACAATCTGTACCTAGTCCTGTAAAGTGCCTGGCACAGACCCACTGTGTTTACAGAATTCAGTAAATGAGATTTACTTCTCACTTTCCTTCCTATCAAAGCCATCACCTTACTTTGGATTTCTGCAGAGAAAGTAAGACCCTATTTAAGATAGCTGTTGTAGTTTGAGGTTTTGCAAGGAGAAACAATATAATTCAGGACACATATTTTATAAGGTTATTTATAATAGTTATAATAGTTACCCAAAGAATCATATACAAAGAGTGCAGGAAATCTGTCCACACACTAAAGACCAAAGAATCCAGCTGAGGGCCTGGTTCCCACAGTAATGTCCTGCATGAGTCTAGTTGAAGACATAGAGCTCATCACAGTGCCTCCCATGAGCCCAGCTGGAGGCCTAGAGCCCATGACAATGTCTCATGCAGGCCTGTTTCACGGATCTGCACTGGGAAGGCCCAAAGGACAGTGGTGGACTCTAGAAAGTCTGTGCCAGTGGGACAAAGGATCTGTGCTAGCAGGCTGAGGGATCTGAACTAGAGCCAGGAAGCAACGCTCAAAGTAAGAACCAGAGCTCCCCTGAAAAGTACTGCAGCCATCCTGATCAACAGTGAGGTCCTGAGCTCCTCTGATAATGAGGAAAGCTGAGTTCCCATCAGGAAAGCCAATGCAACAAGCTTCTCCAGGAGACTGCACCATGTTCCCCTCTGGAACCAGGAAGTGGTGCTCAAAGTGAGGACCAGAGCTCCCCCAAAGTGAACCAAAGCCATTCTCAGTGACAATAAGGTCCCAAGCTCCTCAGACAATGAGAACAGCTGAGTTCATCAGGAAAGCCAGCATGACAAGCTCCTCCAAGAGAACCAACAGCTCCTTACAGCTTCTCCCAGCTCCCAACAGCCTCTACTAGCTCCTAACAGCCTCTAAATTTCTTCCTCTCCAATTCTGCCTCTTATGCTGCTGGCAACAATCCTCAGGTGGGCCTCCCACACCCAGCACCATGCTGGTTCAGTTCAGCTGGCTGCTACAAGTGGACCACCAGTTGTCAGTCCACCACAGTAGCAATCCCAATTCTGACTTTCCTTCCTCTCCGTAGTCTCCTACATAGCAGACGTCTGTTTGGTGTCTCTTCACTGACAAGCACACTGCTCTGGAGACTGGGACCTTTGAGTTCTGCTCTCTGGTTTTACACTGTGAGCTGGAGATTGTGTTACTATAAGTCTGTTACCTCACCACGTAACACCACCACTGTAAACTTTTGACAGCGCCATTTCCTGCACAGTTGTGTGTGTGGTGCTGGGGATTAAACCCAGGGCCTCATGCACGTAAGGCAAGCACTTCGTCATGGAGCTACATACCCAGAACCCCCTCCCTTAAATTTTGAGATAGGGTCTTGCTAAGCTGCCGAAACTTGTCCTCCTTCTGACTCAGCCTGTGGGGTAGCAGGGATTACAGGCATGCGCCACTAGTTCTTGCACACATTTTATCCAGACATTAAAACTACCCCTCAGAGAAGCTGGGCATGGGCTGATTCCTTCACCACTGCACATACAGAGAGTCCAGAGGGCAATGTTGGAGGCTGAGCTCACGGGACAGCAGGGACTGGAGCCTTTTTCCATGGTTCTCATAGGCGTATGATGGGTGGGTGAAGCTGCTTGTGGGAAAGGCTGATGCTGGCACACAGAGGGCCTCAGGCCCCTGGCTAATGGGCCTATGCCAAGGTTACAGGGAGCCAGTGACACTGCCTTGTCCCCTGAGGAACCTCAGACAATGGGATGTAGTTGGGAAAGCAGAGTTGGAGAGTGAGAAGGGAAACCTTCTCCAGGCCTGGTTCAGTGCTGGGGATGGAACAGCACACGCCAAAGCATGACAGGAACTAAGGCTGCCAAGTAAAACATAGGTAAAGTCTGAGTTTCAGAAAACAATAAAAAATTTTCGCATGAGAAAGTCTCAAATATCACATGGAAAAAACATTACAAGTGATTGCTTATGTATTTGAAATTCACACTTCGTTGGGCATTTTATTTATTTATTTATTTATTTATTTTTTGAGACATGGTCTCGCTGTGTAGTTCAGGCTGGCCTTGAGCTCACTATGTAGCCCAGACTAGCCTCAAACTCATGGCGATCCTCTTGCCTCAGCCTTCCAAGTGCTGAGATTACAGGTGTGTGTCACTGCACCCAGCAGTCATCTTGTATTTTTATTCGCTATGTCTGGACCTCTCAAGTGGACATGAAAGCCTTTAGGTTTGGTGCTCAAGGTCCTCCCAACAGGCCTAAGCCTTGCTGTCACTTCTGACTCCCCTTTCACTCCACACCAGCCAGACAGGATCCCACACTCATGCCTCACATTCCCTCTACCGGATACCATCTCTGACCTTTGCAAATATCAGTCCCTCAGGCTGGAATTATTTACATTATCTCTGTATTTGGAAAGACTGCCTGTCCTTTCAGAGCCTGTATTTTTTTTTTTTTTTTTTTGCCTTTTGCTTTTTGCTTTTGTTTTTTAAGACAGAGTCTCAGTATGTAGTCCAGGCTGGCCTCAAACTTGCAGGATCCTTTTGCCTCAGTCTCTGGAGTGCTGGGGTTACAGGTGTGTGCCACCACGCTTGGCTTTTGTTCTTTTATGTTTTGAGTTTCTGAGTTTTAAAAATTTTAAAAAGGATTTAGGATGTAGTTCCATGCAAAGGCCCTGTGTTTAATAACCCCAGTATGAAGTATGAGAGAAAGGAAGAAAGAGAGAAGA
>NW_004955469.1:7133756-7135278 GCF_000276665.1 Chinchilla lanigera
GTTTAATAACCCCAGTATGAAGTATGAGAGAAAGGAAGAAAGAGAGAAGAAAGACAGAGTACAACAACACACAAAAATCCCCAAACCAAACCAATACATTAACGTATTAACCTATGAGCACTCTGAATTTGTAGAGGTCTGCGCCTCTCAGGCAGAATTGACCATAGTCTTCTTTGCCATGCAACATTTCCACCAGTAGCTCTGGTGCTCTGTGAAAGACATTTTACTCCTGAAGGCAGATCTTATACCTCCCTCTGTGCTGCCGACCTCAGCGATTTCTGAGCACATATTTATTGTGTTGAAGGGAACAGTGGGTAGGAGGGAGCATGTCTGGGTGCCCGGCTTGAGCTAGATCCCAGACTGTCCTCCCTGTCCTGGTTCAGGTCTCTCCCGAGGCCTGTGCTGTCCTGCAGCTGCAGAACGGAGGAAGGGCTTTTCTGAGAGTTACTGGAGGGTCTACACTAAATGTGAGCTCTGGGAATCGGCTCAGGGAGTCCAGGGTGTCTCTGGGACTCTCCACCTGCTAAGAGAAGTACAGAAGGAAAAGGGATAAAACTTGGAAACAGGGAGTGTGGACTGTGTGAGGAGGGGGCTTGGAGATGATGCCAGAGAGAAACAGAAAACCTAGCTTTGGGATACAGCAGAGAGAACACTGCTTCGAGAGCCCTGCAACATGGGTCTTCCCTCTGGTTTTATTCCTGTCTTGGAAGGAAAGAAACAAAAGAAATAGGTGAGAGCCTACACTTTTGTGTAGGTTTCATTCAAATTTCAATACAAAAGTGAGGTTCAGAGAGGGTAAATGCCTGGCCTACAGACAGGCAGCCCAGTGTATTTAGGAAACAGAATCTCTCTAAATTCTACCAGTAGGATATTGCTACCACTAGGAAGAACAAATAATCTTCAACTATGGGGCAAAAGGAGAAAGCAGGAAATAGACCAGGAAAGGCCAGGGACCCGTGAGATGCAGGGATGTAGCAATGTCTTCTGAGCTAGGCAGGCCCTAAAGCTTTTGCCCCGTCTGTCTCACTCCGTCACAGGTGGAGTGGAATTCAAGTCGGTCCTGGGACACAGCTGGGGAGGTCCTGGAGGCACAGCCTGCAAATTTTACCGGTAGAAATGTGGGAGAGGAAAAGCAGGCCAACTTCCTATAGCACCTGGGGTTGGGAGTGGGGTGCATTTCCTGCGTACCTGGCCCAGGAAGGACGCCCTTCGGCAACAAGCAAGCGCGAAGGCTGGGAGGGTCGGCGCCAAGGGCCGGAGGGCTTCCTTCGAGAAGGGGGCTTAGCGGAGGCAGCCAAAGGACGGCGGAGGGCTGACCCCCAATTCCTCCTCCTTGCGCCCCTGGACAACCTTCGTGGTCCGGAGGTGGCTGGGGGAGGGGAACACCCGCAACGCCCCGCGCCCTCGACCCCGCGGCCCGTGGGTAGGGAGATCCCGGCGCCGCCTGCGCTCTGGCACAGAGCAGGGAGCGCGGGCGGGCGCCCTCGGGGAGCGCTGCGGGCCGACGACCCGCCCGGCTCGG
>NW_004955469.1:7136520-7227522 GCF_000276665.1 Chinchilla lanigera
GAGAGAGAGAGAGAGAGAGAGAGAGAGAGAGAGAGAGAGAGAGAGAGAGAAAGAGAAAGAGAGAGATTACAGCAGACCCCAAGACTAACAGCTAGCTATTCTCTGACCAGCAAAAGAATTGGAGGCTTGTTCGCCTCCCACTCCTAAGGCAGGGTAGGGGCTCAATCGCACCTGAGGGGAAGACACATTCCCAATTTAACCCAGCCACGAGTCTGCTTACTGCCTCGCTCTGCAGATTGTGAGTCACAAAGTTTGTTGGAGGAAGAGGAAGCTGGGAGCACGCTGGGAAAGCTCAGCAGTTGGACCCTCTGTTTAGAGTCAGTTTTGAACCAGTGACCTTCCTTGGCCTGTTGCTAATACATCTGCTTTCGGAGCCAGGTAGAAACCTCAGCAGGTCCCCTCAGTATGAGGAGGGTCACTCCTGTCTAGTGGGCCGAGCAAGGAGCGTCGGATGGGGGTGGGTGTCAACCTCAGGTTGTGCGGCTGACCTGTGGGGACTCTGCAGGAAGATGATGCTGAACTTGTGCTTTACAAGCTTGGGAGGTTGTGAGGGTCCCAAGATATATATGTATTTTTTTCTTTTTCTTTCTTTGTGTCTTTTTCTTTTCTTTTCTTTTTTAAACTCTCTGTTTTTCCACTGTTTTCTGCAGAGGGAACAGCCTGAAGCTGCAGATCATTTGACAAAAGCATGTGACTGCAGGGCACCTGCAGTGAGGAAGCAGTTAGGACAGGCCCATTAGAATGGCTGGAAATAGGAAATAGAAACCCTGTTTCTTCCACACACCCGGTTTTCGCTGTGCTGGTAATCTACTAACTTATCCAGGGTATCTGAGAGTAGAGGGCCCCAGACACAGCAAATCCAGGGAGAGCTGGATGGAACAGAAGGGTAAAGTGGGAAACCAACACATCTGGGTGCTATTTTCAGATACACCACAAATTTGTTTTTCTCTTTAATAGTATGCTTTTATTTCCCCAGAGACAAACAGCACAGACTTGCCTGGAAAGATTCATAGAAAGATTTTGATGAAAGGGCCTTTTGGGCAATTACAATGAAGGAAAGTCACACTGGCGCTGGGTGGGAGACGAGTGTCATTCCCTGGCCTAGTCTTCAAGGACAGCTTGTCTGCCTGGAGTTTAGTTTGTTCTTGACATTGTGGAAAGAGAGGGTCTAGTGATACTTGTAACCATTCTCTCCCCAAAAGTCAGTATAGTGATGAGGAAAGATGGGAGTGGTGGGCTGGGAGGGCAGAGGGCCTCACACATTTCCTACCATTGTAGGAGATGTACCTACCACATTTCCCTCATACTACCACATTTCTCTCATTTTTCAAGAGATTTATCCAAAGGGACACAGTTTACTGATAAAAGGCAAAGTGAAAACTGGGGTCTCCCAGCTCACTCCTTTTCCCTCTGGCCCCCACTTTTCTCTGATTTTTCAAGTAAAGGCTCATTAGGAAAATGCCACCAGAAGTTTTATTACCTGATGAGTAGTGAGAACCCCTGTGGAGGCAGAAGTTGCCTAAGAGCTTTAGGTAAAAGTGCCATTTGACCACCCACCTTACTGACTTAAATCTTTATCCTTTAACAGTGTCATCCCTGCTTGGCAGCTCTGGGCCTATCTTCATGACCCCCTCTTCTCCCCTCCTCACTCATCTCTGCCCCCCACAACTCACTCTAGTCTTCCATCTCCTTTGTCTTCCTGTCTTCCCTACAGCATACAGAGGTGTCTGGGACAGAAGGAATCCTAGCCCCTCTCTGTCCAAGATCTGGTTCACAGCAGAGTGACCTCATGCAAATGGAGTTGATTCTTGGAATTCTATCTTTGTATAAAGTGGTAGAATGTCCACTTACCTCCCTCACCATAGGGCACCTTTCAAGAGCTTGTCCCTGTGAGTCCTTGTCCCTGTGAGTCCTCTTGGGCCTTCACCTTTTCTCTTTCCTCTGCCAGCTTGTGTACCCCTGTTTGCAGCACCTCCCATAAATATGCAGAGGGCCTTGGTCTTGCTAGCTGTGAGCTCCTGGACTGCTTCTCTTTCCTTTCCTCCACCAGACTCCCCAAAGGGCCCTCTCGGCTCACCCTTGACCAAATCACTTCCAAAAAATGGCTCTCCAAATGGACACAAATGACTTCTGCAGTCTTGTTTATACTTAGGAACATGGATTGACAAAGGATATGGACGGACGTGGAGAAATGGATGCACTTTGTACGAGGATGGGAAGGTTGTGAACAAGTTCTCTGCAGAAACAGATTCCTGTTGGTTTTTCTTTCTGCTGGAGTTATGTACCTGGCCTTTTCCACATGCCTTACCTGGGCCCAAGCTGTGGCCTGCCTGCCTGGGAGCATCCCACTCACTTGTGAGGCAAGATAGGGCCCTCTGAGAAATGCTTCCTCCAGACTGAGGAAAACTGGCCTTGAAGACCACCTGAGGATTTTCCCTCCCACACACTCTGCACCCACTCCCACTAAACCTAATGCTGCACCTCTTGTCCTACTTTGTGATTGAGAGTGCTTTCTGTAGGGCATTAGCATGGCGTACAACTCTGGGAAACATGCTTAGCGGAGACTCCTGAGTGGTCTGTGCACCTGCTGTGAGAGGAGCAGAGAAACTGTAGGGCCAGGCCGACTCCTCCTGAGGTGCAAAGACTCACTTTGGCAGAAATTTCCATGACACTGCTGCCCCTGAGCAGTGACCCAATATAAAACATGCACACACATACACACACACACACACACACACACACACACACACACAGTTCCCTGTTCACACGTATGCTCTGACCTCCTCTCCCAAGTCTTGAGCTTTCTGCAGCCCATGGTGGAAGGCCGGTGCCTGTAGGAGCTGTTGGCTTGCTCCTCTTATGCCCCATTCCTTTATTCACCTTAGGAGGGGGCCTAGTATGTGTAGCTGGGTTTTTTTTTTCTGTTGTTGCTCCCAGTCCAGGGATTCAGCTGCTGTTCTCATCTTGCACATACATAAAAGTAAGGAGTTAATAGTACTTTTTAGAAAACCTGGAAAAGCAAGGACAAAGAAAATTCCTTAAATCCTATTCTTTAAAACCCACCTGTTGGGTTTGGGGATGTAAGACAGTGACATGGCCATGGGTTTGAACCCCAGCACCACAAAACAAACACAGCAAAAACAACACAACACCACCATTTATATTATTATGTAAGTTGCCATTGTGAGTTTGTAACTCACCTCCTTTGCCCTTTCCTTTCTCGGTCCTGCCCTTGTCAACCTTGACTGGCATGTTTCAAGGTGAAGGCCTGAGAGCCCCCATCCTGGACCTGAACCCCAGATCTTCGCCTCAGGTGACCTTGGACCTGAGCTTTTCTGAACTCCTCCCTACCTCTAAAAAGGTGACACCTCTTACCTCCCCAGAGAGGTTAGTTAGAATAAGAGCAGCCCTCACTCTCCCTATCCTTTCTCTTTTTTTTCCTACTTCCTAATTTTTAAAAAAGACAAAAATCAAATGAGCAAAAAGTTACATCCCATAGCTTAAGAATAGTGCTTCTGATTTTGTTACTTATGTCAAGCTAAAGAAACTCTAATTTTAAAATGACCATTTTTTTCTGGTAGTAAGCCAGTTGTTCTAGAAAATCTGAACATACAGTAAGCTGTGAAATATCATTTTGATATCTTTCCTTCTATGTATGTGTTTATATGGTTGGAATTATTCATTTTATCCAATTTTGTAGTCTATTTTTTTCTACATAGCATGAAGATATAAGCACCCTTCTCACCCTAATTTACTGAAAACTTGCTGGTTGCGATTTAAAATATGTGTTTATTTAGGACTGGGGTAGAGCATGTGCTTCAGTCCTATGTTAGTTAGCTTTCTGTTGCTGTAACAATTACCTAAGACTAATCAACTTAAGAAGAGGAGAGGTTTATTTTGGCTCATAGTTTTGGAGGTGCACAGTCAGTTGGCCCTGTTGATTTTGGGCCTATGGTGAGGCGGCACATTGTGGTGGAGCAAGTGCAAAGGATGCTGCTCATATGTGGCTGCATGGTAAAAAGTAGGAGACAGGACAGGGTCTCAGTCCCAACATTCCCTTCAGGGTACCCCTACTCATCCAGTGGTCAGCCAGCCCTGACCTAACTTCCTTCCAGGAGGCATCTCTTAAAGGTTCTTCCACCTCTTAGGAGCATCAAATTGAGGATTAGGACTTTAACTGGCTGATCTGAACTATAACAGATCCCCGAATGTCTATGTTTGTACAAATTTATGGGGAACTGTGTGATGTTTTATAGTATCCATGTATACATAGTATAATATACAAATCAGGCTAAGCACATCTGTCTTCTCAGACATTATTTTCCTTGTAGTGAGAACATTCATAATCCTATTTCTAGTTAAACAAATACATAGTACATTATGGTTATGTTTGGTCACACTGCTATACACCAGAACACTGGCTGGCTGCTGATGCTCATGGCCATGTTCTAATGGAAAAGCACTGTGTGCCCATGACTTTCTTTGAACTTTGGAATTTTTCCCTGAGCTTTACCCTCTGAATGGCTTGGCCAAACTGTGTAGGTATATAACAGTATTGAAAACTTGTTGCCTATTGTCAGGTGGTTTTCAGTTTGTATGAGTTAGACTCCCGCTAGCAGTTGAGAGACCATGGTTCCCTGTATTCTCAAAAACATTAAATCCTGAGATTCCCCCCATCTTTGTTAATTTGATAGAGGGGTTTGTATCACTTTAAATTGTATTCTTTATTACTAGTAAAATTTAAAACTCCCCATATTTTTTAACCATTTGCATTTCAGTGACTTGCCATATGAGTAGTAGTGCTGTGCCTACTGAGGATATTAACCATTTGTCTGTCATTCGCTTTATGTTGTATTGAAGGGAAACAGATAGAAATCATCAAGTATTTGGTGTACCAGCAATGCACAGTATAACATTGGGTAGCAGAGAGAATACAAATGTGTGTAAACGTCCTTTCCACCAAGAAGATTACAATTTAAGTGTGCAAACAAGTTGTAAAACATGCAGAAAATAAAATGCTATAAAGATAGGTTCAGTAGAGTCTTACAGTGTTTGACAAAATGAAATGGAGTTACTCATCCAAGGGTCAGCCTGCAATATCTTGAAATGGAAGAGACTAGTACAAGATGGCATACTTTTTATGCCTTACCTGACTTAATCTTCCCAGATTCTAGGAATTAAGAATTATTATGCCCACTTTAGAAATGAGAAAACAGAGCCATTGAGAGGTCCACCCAGTTACATGATTAGGTTGAGATTTGACCTACGCATCCAGGCCCCAAAATGTGCTCTAGACCCTCCCCTTGCAGGCCTACAATATGCTGAATCTTGCAGAGAATGCAGGTCTTTCTGTTGTGGAGCTCTCTGTCTCCCCCAGATGCACATGTGTTCCATCAGGAGGAGCAGGAGCTTGGGAAGATTCCCGAGTTGCTACGAGGGGCTGGGCCTTCTTGCTGGTCCCAGGTCAGAGCAAAGCCAGAAGCTGTCACTTCTGGGTGGAGACCCAGTCCCTGCCTCTCAGCACCTTTCCCATCTCCTTCATCACTGTTTTGCTTTGTCCAAGAGAAAAGATCCCAGGGAGAGCCAGGAGAGCAGGCTGGTGAGGGCAGAAGGCAGAATGGAGGAACCAGCAGTGGGGTGATAAATGAGGAAGTATGGGCATGCATGTCAGGAACAAGACCGGTAGACCGGCTGACAGGTGGGCAAAGCAGAATTGAGCCACAGGACCCGGGACAATGAGCTCATCTTTCTCTGAGCCCACCCCCTGCCCTGGAAAACGGGGATAGTGAGTCTGCCTCACTGGTAAGGTACAGTGAGGGGTCAAATGAGAAAATGTGTTCATACAGGTACTTATGCTGTGGAACTCTGCACCTGTGAATGGCAGTAGTACCATCCAGGCAATTCTCTGGGGTGCTTCCAAGATGTAGCCAAGACCCTTTGCAGAAACAGTGACTGTCCCTGCATTTGAGGATAGCTATGTCATACCTAGACAAAAGAAACTGATAGTGAGAATGTGGAAACAGAGGGCTCCTGCAGTGCTGAGCCTGGCTCAGTGGTGTCTGCCCAGACTGGGCCCTGGAGGGGATCACTTTAACACTGATTGCTTGACAACTTCCTGACTTCTAGAGGGCCCTCACAGGCCCATTCATGGTCCTTGGCCATGTCCCTCTCACCCTGCCTCAGAAAGATGCAAAAAAATCTGTTAGGTCTAAGCAGACAGAGGTAACATCTTTGTCTACATCTTTATTATTATTCTACATTAATATGTGTTACTAAAAATTGGCAGTGTTTATTCCGTTCCATTTTGTTCATTAGCTCTGCATGTGGATGTCATTATTTCTGTGGCTGAGCCAAGGATGCTGAAATTTAAAAGACCAATAGCTTGGCAGGGTTGTGTAGCTGGTTTAAGGCTGTCCACTCTGTTGCCCTGAAGCAAGCATTCACAGAGCTTCAAGTGAGATTAAGACACTACTTCTGGGCATGGTGATGCACATATGTAATCCCAGCACTTGGGAGCCTGAGGCAGGAGGATCTCTTCAAGTTTGAGACTAGCCTGGGCTGCATAGTGAGTTCAAGGGCAGTCTGAGCTATGCAATAAGACCCTGTATCAAGAAATAAAAAGACACACCTAAGCCCAGTGTGGTGGTGCACACTTGTAATCCCAGCGCTTGGAAGACCGAGGCAGGAAGATCTCAAGTTCAAGGCCAGCCTATCCTCTTTATAGAGTTTAAGTCAGCCCGTGAGATCTTGTCTTGTGCCCAGTGATAACTACAAGTGTCTTATGCCAAATACCACATTTCAGTATAAGAGTTCCAAACTGAATATTTTACTAGATTTTACATTATTTTACTTGTAGGACTTGGTCTATAGAAAGCCCTCATCAGGCTCTCAGATGGAGTGCCCTGAAGCATGTTTTTTTAGTCAGCCTTACATCACTGTAACAATATACCTGAGGAAGTCAGTGGAAAAGAGGAAAGATCTATGCTTACTGTGTCAGAGGTCTCAGGCCATGGTTAGCTGGCTCCCTCGCTTTTAGTTCTGTGGCAAGGCAGAAACAATGCAGTGTGGTAGAGGAAGCTGCTCAACTCAGGGCAACTGGGAAGCAGGCAGCCAGAAAGGAAGAGGAAGGGACAAAATATAGTCCCCAAGGCCATGCCCCTACCTGTTTCCTTCACCTAGGCCCCACCTCCTAAGTTCTCATCATCTTCCAGTACCGTCAGGTTATGAGTCCATCAGTGGATCTGGTCACTTCTCCAAAGCCTATGAGCTAGCAGCCAGCATGTGGCCTTTTGGGGACATTTTAGATCCAAACCCTAACATGTGTCCTTTGTCCTACCAGAGAAGTCTGTCTATAAATCTGAGAATTAGGATCCTAGATTCCAGTGCTAACTTTCTTGTCAGAAAGAAACCATCCAAGCATGGATTCAAGCATCCAAGAGCCAGTAGTCTTAGATTCTTAGCCTGGCAGAGCTCCCACCCTGATCATAACTGCTCAGAGAGACTTCTTTCCAGGTCTCAACTTTCTTTTTAGTTGAGTAACACTTAGAATAACATTTATAAGTTGTGTGAAGAATCATCTCTAAATTATAAGAACACTTGTAGAGACATTGTCCAAAGATCCCTGAGAAAGGAGCCATTTCAGCATCACAGCTTCTCACAGCTGGTACAGATGGAGGTGTCTAGAGTGGAAGCCTCTAGGAGGAATTCTGGGAGAATCCAGAGCTGTCACCAAGCCTGCTTCATGCTCCCAGTGTACTTTCTACTACACCCCTATTTTTGTCACTGATTTGTCCTGCTGAATGTCATTTATTTCTCTGCACAGTAGATCTGTGAGCCTCTTGGAGACATGATCCCTGTCTCAGTCAGCTTTGCTTTCCCTAGCACTTGCACAGAACATTGGCAGAAGCAAGACTGCAAATGTTTTCATTGAACTATAAAATGATCTCAGGAATCATTCATTCAGATATATATGTATATGTGTATTTCTGTGTTTTATATATATATATATATATATATATATATATATATATATATATATATCTATCCACACTTCCAGGAAATTAGTGGTGATGAGTTGGAGATTTATCTAAGGTCAGAGAAAATCCTGTAGTGAGTGATAGCAATGTGTTGTCATCTTAATTGTGCCTTTCCACATGGATCATAACTCCATATGAAGAAGAGACCAGAGTATAACCATTTAATTTTTCTCATTTTCAGGTGTCAGTCATGAGAAACAGCCATTGGTTTACCTGCTGAGATTATTGAGGTGGTTAGATGTTGTCTATTTCCTCCTTGGTTTGTGGGGCTCAAGATAAATGGCATAAATAAAATCAAGGGCATATCTGTTAGTGCATTTTGTGAAAGTGGCTGGAGGGATGATTATCAAATTTGGGATAAGTGCTGGGGATGGTCTGAGCTAATGGCAGAATTCATCATGGAAAGGGATCTCAAGCAGCTGCCCACTATCCTGAGTATCAAAAGTGAGGCGCCATGAGGGGCCATGCTAATGGGGAGAAGGGAACCAGATGTATTCCACAGAAGGAAAACAAATATGCATGTAGATCCCAGCGCCAACTGAGCCACAGTGGTTGGAACCCTGAATTACAGGTTGAGTTTTGATTGCGCTACCTCACATGGGCAACTCTAGAAGCCCTACTCCAAAATGAGCAGCAAGCTTTACTTATTTAAAAAGCAGGAAAAACTAATGCCTCACCAGGGAACCTGCCTGTGATCAATGCATATGTTGCAGCCCTGAAAGAAACATACTAGATCTGAAAACAGTGGTATTTCTGGGTGAGTAGATCACAGATGATTTTAATTTTCTTTTAAAAAACATTTTGCATTTTTCACACTACATATAATGAGTGTTTAATTGGCAAAACACAAATATAATTAAAAGAATTTTTCACCACCAAAGGGCTTATAGATAGTTCTCTAGAATCTTGCAATTATGTTTTACAAATGATCGGTATACATAGAAAAACCAATCTAGGTTGTTAGGAATAAAATAGTGGTTGGGCCAGGGGACCAGCTGGAAAGGGGAAGTTCTTGAGGTGATTGGAAATTTCCTATCTCTTGTTTGGATGCTTGGTACACCAGTGTAAGAACAGTTGTCAAAACTCAAGGCGCTGCCCTCTTAAAATCATTGCATGTTCATCATACTGCAATAAAACTGTGGGAAACCCAGGAAAAGAAGACAGCATGCATGCAAACAATCACGGGGCTGTTTTGCAGCACTGACCGTGGGTGTGCCAGGAGACGGCCAAGGGCCTGTGCCAGCCCATGCCAGAGCTGTCACCCAGAGCCCAAGATGGCCCCCAGCACCCTCCGAAAGGGCTCATTGAGGGCTGCTGGGCGTGCCCTGTGCTACCAGACAATTTAACATGCTGAGCAGCAATCAGAGGAAGCTGACCGGCAAGGCCAGCCCGTTGGCAGCTGGGAGGCTGATGGTGCTGGCAGGGCAGTGGGCGGAGGGCCTGGAAACACAGCCATCTGCGTATAAGGCACCCTCCCTCCCTTCTCCTCTCCTCCCCACTCCTTCCCTCCCTTCTTCCCTTTGCCTTTTCCTTTCTTTTGTGATGCTGAGGAGTGAACCCAGGGCTATCCCCTGGGCTATCCCCACCCTGGGCTATCCCCAGCTCCCTTTTTTATTTATTTTTTATTTTGAGACGAGGTCTCACTAAATCACTTCATTGCCCAGAGTGATCTTGTACTTGGGATACTTCTGCCTCAATCTCCTGGAGTGCTGGGAGTACAGCCATGCGCTGCCGTGCTCAGGAGGAAGGCGGGCCTTCTGAGCACTGCCATGGATGTCACTGACTCTGACTCTCTGGGGGGACCTGAAATGACAAAACAAATCCCAGCTCTCCAGCATGTTTCAGCACCACCACCGGCGTGGCTGTGTTGGTTGGGATGTGTTATTTTTTGTTTTTTTTTTTTTTGTTGTTTTTTTTTTTTTTTTTTTTTTTTTTTTTTTTTTTTTTTTTTTTTTTTCCGGTACCAGGGATCGAACTCACGACCTTGCGCTTGCCAGACAGGCGCTATGCCGCTGAGCTAAATCCCCAGCCCCTGGGATGTGTTAATTGGCGTGTGCAAAGCATAGATTTTTCTGTTTCCTCCTCTAGGCTTCTGTGACCTCACAGCCCACAGTAATGTCATTTTCCTAAGAATACATAGCCTTTAGTGACCTTGTTATTCACTTGTTTCTTAATAATGTCTGAGCTGGTGACATCTCTGCACAAACCCCTATATATCTCCCTGGCTAAAAAATGGACTTTTCTCTAATGACTCATTGAAATGAATAAATCTCAGTGTCTCCTTTTCTGGCCACAGGTTAAGTGTGAAGATCCTGGAAGCAGACAGGCCTGCTTTGAATCAAGCTACCCTGTTTAGCAGTTATGTGACTTGGGAGCTATGTCCTAACTGCCCAGTGCTACAGTTTCCTCATCTGTAAAATGGAGACAGCAGCCTCTACTGTAGTGTCCCTAGGGGACTTGCTAAAATGGCAGGCAATGTTCCAACAGTTCCTGACAACCAGCAAGACCGTAACAACCCAGGCTTATGTTGATGTTAATCAGAGCGGCTGTGTTACACTTTGCGCCACCAGCCAATCCTTTCTGATGACAACAGGGTCCCCTCCCCAGAGGCCCCAGGATCTGCTGGCAGAAAGATGCTCCTTGCCTCATTTAGAGCTTCCTTAGGAGCTGCTTTCCCAGTCTGTTTTTTTGCTCCTTGGAGCGAGCAGCATCTGGCGAGGGACTTTTCCCTCATTCGGGTATCACACGATGCCCGTGTGCACAAGAGCCACCTCATTAAAAATGGGTCTTGGCTCCTCTCAGACTGCTGCTTACTTGGCATTTTTAATAGGGCTCAACTAGTCTTTGTTTTGCGTTTTTTGTTTTCTTCTTTTTTTTTTTTTGCAGAATCCTAGTGCTTGCTCCTGCTTCTGTTTTGCATTTCAAAAGCATTGCTTCTGAAGTTTCCCTTTGGCACCATGACCACCCTGGCCCTGGCTTTATGATTCAGCCACCCTGGGCACAGTGCCTGTTTTTGTGTTCTGGAACCTTGCATGTGTTGCAGCAGCCTCTGTGATTATATATTTGGGCATCTGAATGATTGATCGTGGATCCCTAGCCTTTAAGAGTCTGTGTCTTAAATCTGAGTTCGTCTGTGTATTTAAAGCGTTTACTCTTGTTCTCAATCAATTTGGCACCATAACAATGACACTTCCTCTGGTTTCTATATTTGATACTGTGTGTTCATTGGAAAGCTGGAGGTGAGTAACCCTGCTTTTTATAGGCTGCCTAGTGACTACAATAGGAAACTGGGTGTAATTTTGGGAAAGAGTAAAGCATGAACGAATTGTACATCCAAAATCCTGATTTCTTGTTCTGAACTCCAAACCTTAACCAAACCACCAATGAAATTTCTAATGGTGCATTGTTTTTCACTTGATACATTCTCTATGCTGTGAGAATAGAAGTTATTTGTTGGACTGCTTTTTATCCTCTACTGATCATGTGTGTTGAAATTAAAAAATCTTGCTGGGCGTGGTGGCCCATGCCTGTAATCCCAGCACTCAGGAGGCTGAGGCGGGAGGATCATTGCAAATTTGAAACCAGCCTGGGCTACAAAGTGAGCTCAAGGCCAGCCTGAACTGCATAGCAGAGTGCCTCACCCTGCTCATTCATGTCATACCCTCACCCCGTCTCAAAAAGACAAAAAAAAAGCCAACTTTGAATGCTGCCCTGTGCCAAGTAGTAAGTGTTCAGATGAATGAATCCCCATAAGGAGGAGCTCAGATCACCTTACAGAGAGTGCTATACATAACTTCACAAACACAAACTTCACTTTTCCTTGGCTCTCATTTATTGGTATTCTAGGCTTAAAAGACCCATAAAGTACTTCCTTCCATAAATGTAAGGAATATACTACTTACATGGATAAGCAGTGTTTATAAAGTACACTGTACCAATCACATTACAAAATCAAATACCAACAGTGCTCTCTCCAGTAATTTGTTGTCAAAGCTACAAAACACATTTCGGATTCTAAGGCCATACCTTGAAGTCAGTGTTCACAGGCTCCCCCTGTGCTTCTGCTGTTAGAAGCAGCCTGCAGTCCCCGGTCCCCATAGCAGGTGAGGGGTGCAGCATGGTGGAGTCGAGCTACTCAGAGTTGTTATTATGGTTAATTTGTATGTGTGTTTAGTGGGGGATGTTGGGGATTGAACCCAGGGCCTTCATAGTGAGACGTGCTCAGCCTTTTAAAATTTTTTTATTTTGAGACAGTCTGTCAAGTCATTAGGTTACCCATGCTAGGCTCCAACTTGCCATCCTCTTGCCTCAGTCTCGCAGAGTGCTGGGACTTCAGGTGTGCACCACCATGCCCAGCTGTGGCCATGGTTTCATCATGCTCCTTGAGCCAACAGTTTTTGCACCTGAGATCATGCCTCTTCAAAGGGCACCAGTGGAAGCTTGATGGCTGGGCCCTGTGCCTTTGCCTTTTTCTTGATCTCAGTTTCTTCTCTTGGGCAGGTTTCCTGCTTTAAACTCCCTTCTCCAGCTGCTGGGACCTGGTGCCCCCTGGGCCTGTCTTCCTTCTGTGCAATGGGCTCTGTCCGAGTCCATGCTAACACAGTGTGGGGGCCGATGCTGGAAAGCTCTGTCCAAACGTCTTCCTGGAAACCCCCTCCACTCATTCTGCTGCCACTCCAACAGGTGGAGCAGGAGGGAGAGAGGCAGCATTAAGCCTTGTGTATCCTTTCTTATCTCTGGTGCTGTACTCCCATCCTGAAAGCCTTTGCATGGCTGTGGGGCAGGTGGACACTAGTAGATGGCTAGGCTTTGTTTCTGTGATCAAAAAGTACGGCAAATATTTAAATTAAAAATTATTACCATAAGAGCCACATTGACATTAATTCCCCCTCAAAATTCTCCCCCGGCTCCAAACATATCCTGTTGTTGCTACCATTTTCTGAAGCAGTTCTAGAAGTCCACTTTTGTGTCTCTAGTTGCACAGTCCTGGCTGCCTTGATCTCCTGAATCATCTCAAAACATTTAGCTTTCATGGTCATTTTGACTTTGGGGAAGAGCCGAATGTCACACCTGGTCCAGTGCATAAGGTGGGTGAGGACACACTGTAATGTTTTTATGACCTGGATTTCCACTGAATGGTGCTTGGCAGCAGCATGCACAGTGTTTTTGGTCACGCCCTGTAAAGGTGCTCATGAGAGAGGACTTGCAGAACTGCTGCAGAGCCAGGCATGGTGGCACACACCTGTAATCCCAGCACTCAGGAGGCTGAGGCAGGAGGATCATTGTAAGTTCGAGACCAGCCTGGATACAAAGTGAGTTCAAGGCCAGCCTGAACTGCATAGCGAGACCCTGTCTCAAAAAGACCAAAGTGACAAGAACAGTGGCATAAGTGTGTTCAAAATGACAGGGTGTGTTTTGAGGGGGGTTAATGGCAATGTGTCTTTTACTGTAATGAAATTTAAGCATTCATTGATATTTTGATCATACCCAGTACTTTGCACATGTCTGCAGGAGATCAGAGTGCCTCACCCCGCTCACTCATGTCATACCCTAACCCAGTGTGACCCCCCAAACTTGTCACACTGCCTAGTGGACACTTCTAGTCCAGGGCCTTGTCTTACCCTTTTCAACATGGCCACAGTCTTTAGTGGCCTCTGGGGGAGACAAGCACTCTCTGCCTGCTTATCCCTTAGATTCCTCACACATTAGAAGCAGTGACAGGGGCTGTTGGTGAGCAGCAACGGCAGCTCTCCCCTCCAGTGAGGCGTTTGAGGGCATTTCTCCTTGTGGCCCCCTCCCTAACGCGTCCAGCAGCCATAGCTCTGCTCTAGACAGGCCAGCTGGCTTCTCAGAATGTTCCCTTGAACTTGGCTCCTCCGAGCTGTTCCAGCGGCCTAGCATGCTTTTCTTTTTCTTCTCTATCCCCTTGTCATTGATGGCCCATCTCTATGGGGAGCATCTAAATTAAAGCATCCCCACCCTCTGAGGTCCTGGTACACTGGCTCTGACGCCTGCCGCTTGTATTTCCTTTTATTGTGGCCAGTTGTGCACTGCTGTTACTTCAAGGGGACAGGACTTGTGCATTTTCTTTCTTTTCCCCTTTTACTGGGTCTAATGTACTCTGTCCCTTTCTATTGGGTACATGTGCTGCAGTAGATATTAAATGACTTCTGGGTCTTGATTCAGCTCCTTTGCATCAACATTCCAGGAAGAACAGAGGTGAGCAAGTACAGAAAACTCTGTGTGTGTGTGTGTGTGTGTGTGTGTGTGTGTGTGTGTATACACTGAGATTCCAAATATTGTTTTTTTGTTTGGTTTTTTATTTTTGCAGTACTAGGGATTGAACCTAGGGCCTTCATACCCTGCTACATCCCTAGCTAAGCCCTTCCCACTTTTATTTTTTTATTTTGAGACATGGTTGCTGGGTTGTATGGGCTTTTCGATCCTCCTGCCTCAGCTTCCCAGAGTGCTGGGATTATAGACATGTGGGTAACCTACATGGGGGCCACCAAAGCAGGCTCCCCCCATAATCCTTTGCCCAGCTAGGATTCCAAATTTTTGTTTTGTTTTGTTTTTTTTTGAGACAGTCTAGGATGGCCTTGAACTCACTATGGAGCCCAGGCTGGCCTCAAACTTGCAGTGATCCTCCTCCCTCAGGCTCCCGGGTGCTGGGATTACAGGGGTAGATTCCAAATTTTTGAACAAAAATTATCAGATTGTGTGCAGAGTTCTAGCCTGAAGAAAAAATGGAGGAAACTTTAAAAATTACTTTGATTTTAGAGTAATATGTAAGACATTTCTATTAGCGGAGGAAATGCAACTAAAACTTAAAGCTGTGAGAGCTAGCCAAGGGGACGTTCTGTGTTGATGCAGATATTCTATATTTGTGTTGTTCTACCTGTGCCTGGCTATTTTATTTTTTGCAGCTAAAGACTTTATTATTAAATTTACTTTTCAACTAATAAATAAAAACAAAAATTGTACATATCATTGGGGTTCGGTATTATATGTCTTGATACGTACATGCATTGTATAACTTTTTTTTTTGGTACCAGGAATTGAACTCATGACCTCCTCTTGCCAGGCAGACGCTGTGCCGCTAAGCTATATCCCCAGCCCTGTAGAATATTTAAATCAGGTGAAACATCTATCAAGCATTTATCACTTTTACAGAGAAGATATTAAAAATCCTGTCTTCTAGGCTTTTGTTGGGTATTTTATTTTTATTTATAGTCACCTTACTGTGCAGTGTCACGTGAAGCTGCTTGTTTTCTGAGTAACGTAGTACCCACGGCTCAGCCTTTTGCACGTGTGGCTACTCAATATGTAAAATGTGGCCAGTGTGGAGGAAGAACTACATTTTAAATTTTATTTAAATGGCCTCAAGTAAGGACTGGCTGCCATACTGGATGGTGCAGCCTGAGACCCACATCATCTCCTCTCCTTCATCCGTAGACACCCCTGCTCAAACCAGTAACCAGCATTAGCACTGTGCTATGGATCCTTCAGGTCAGGTCTGTCTTTGTGCATTCACAGCATATTTTATTCCCTCTGGGTGTGTTGCACACAAAGAGTATCGTCCCCTATGTGATCTGCAGCGTCCTTTCTGATTACCAGTGTGTTTCCAGAGCTATCTGGGGCAGCACCTACAGCTCTGCTCCATTCACTTGCACTGCTGTGTAGCGTCTGTGGCATGGATGTCGCTAGTTTATGCAGCCAGTCCTCCCTCCATTGACGAGGGGAGGTTGTTTCTAAGCCATCCAAGCCATCTCTGACCTGCTTCCCTGCGCACGTGAGCAGGTGCAGACATGGAGACAGGAATTCTCGGGCTAAGGGGAGGGAAAGTGTCCACCCACATTCTGCACTTGGATCTCTCAGCCCCAGTCATAAGGGCCAAGGTCTGGGCCTAGCTCTGTGTCTGTGATGTCACCACCGAGCCACTGTTTATTTTTTGGTGCAGAGCTGGCAGCCGTGTCCTACTCTGATCCCTCTTCTCTCCCCATGTTGAGAGGCTGAAACATAGATTTTATCAAATAGGCTGTGATGAGCTCCGAAAACACTGGGACATTAGTAACGATTTATAGATGACAGGCACAGACAGTGCTTGTCTGCAGGCTGAGTTAAGTGCAGACGAGGAAAATCCAGAATGCTCAGAGGCTCGTTTCTAAGGCTCCATAAGCCATGCTCATTACACCCGTCCAGGGGTACAAATGTGAGATAGAGGTAAAGGCCCATGTATTTGCCAGCCTAACATTTGGATGTTAGGTGCTGAGCAATGGATAAAACAAAGATTTACCATGTGCTCTGTAGCAGAGTCACTTTGCCACAAGGCAAAGGTGGCACAGGTCTTGGGTATGGGGGGAGCCTGCTTTGGTGGCCCCCATGTAGGTTACCCACTGCTTTCTTCCCCCTCCTAATTTCAGAGCATAGTAAAATAAAGACTGTTAAGGATCCCATACTGCTGAGCATGCCGGTACACGCCTGTCATCCCAGCTGCTTGGGAGCCCGAGGCAGGAGGATCACAAGTGCAAGACCAACCTGGGCAATGTAGTGAGACCCTGTCTCAAAAGAAAAAGTAGAAAGGACTGGGAAGGTAGCTCAGTGGTAGAACACTTGCCTAGGACATGTAAGGCCCTGGGTTTAATTCCCAGCACTGCAAAAGTAAAAATAAAAAAGAAGAAATTCAACACAGGAGGAGTTGGTGACCCCTGAGCTGGGTTTAAAAAATGGAGGAGGAAAGTAGTAAAGAGCAGGTCAGGTCCTTTCAATTAGAAATGTCCCTCCTGCAGCCAGGAGCAGGAGACATTGTGTAGGAATAGGGCGTGGTCCAACAAGAGCCAGGGAAGGGAGTGAAAGTGAGCAGATAAGGGACAGAGGCTCGGGAAGGTGGGCTCAGTCTCCTGGCGGCCCGTGAAGGTGCACACAAAATTGGGGTGTGATTGTAAACATCCATGCAGCAGTCACAAAAAAACAGAAGCAAAGGAGAAAATTCACCATGGTTTGATACTCCAGGAGGTCTGTTAACTTTTCTTTACCTCTCCTTTCTTTCTTTCTCTCTCTTTCTCTCTCCCTCTCTCCCTCCCTCCTTCCTTCCCTTCCTTCCTTCCTTTCTTTTTTGAGACAGAGTCTTGCTATGTACTTCAGGCTGGCCTTGAACAATGTAGTCCAGGCTGGCCTCAAACTCATGTTGATCCTCCTGTCTCAAGGCCTCTGAGTGCTGGGATTACAGATGTGAGCCACCACCCTTGGCTCCTCTGTCCTCATTCAATCATAATTTTCAGTTTGGGCCCTACTCTGGATACACTTTAGAATACAGTGCTCCCCGTCCACAGGGATACCTTGTTCCAAGACTTCCAGTGGATGCCTGAAACCACATATAGTACTAAGCCCTCTATAAACTATTTTTTTTCTGTGCATATTGTCGTGGCGTATATCTATACCCCCGCCCTCAAGCCTCGTGCAGTCATAGATGGGGCTTTTCAGGCTTGGCTGGATTTAGGGTGTGTGAATGTGGATTAGGGATGTGATACTAGGATTAGTCCACTAATTGGTTTGTCATAGTTCTTGGTGTGGGTAATAGGAAGCCCCAACCTGGGTGTGGGTGGCACTACCCAAAATGCCCATAGCCTGGATAGGATAAAAGGGAAAGGGAGGCTACTGCTTGCTGCTTCCTTCCTGCCCTGCCATGAACTATGTCTCATCTCCTATGCTGCCCTGCGTTTGAGTGAGCCAACTGTGATCTGAAACCTCTACAAACTGTGACCTGAAATAAACCTTTCCTCCTCTAACTTTGGGTGTCAAGTATTAATGTCTCAGCAATGAGAAAAGTAACTAAGACACATACCTACCCACCTATGATAAAGCTTAACTTATAAATTAGGCACAGTAAGATATTAATGATAACAACTAGTAATAAAATAAAAGAATTATAACAATATATTGTTAATAAAATTGTTAGCATCAATACTTTTGCACTATGGGGCCATTATTAAGTAAAGCAAATGTGATTTAAGCATTGTAATGTTGTAGCAATTGATCTCATGACCAAGACACTTACTAAGTGACAAACTGGAGGGTAGCATATACACTACAGGTATACTGGACAGAGGAATGGGTTATATCGTTGGTAGTATAGAGCAGGACCTTGTGTGATTTCTTTATGCTACTTGGCATGACATATGTCTTAGTTACTTTTCCCTTGTTGCTGAGACAAAATACCTGACTCCCAATATTAAGGAAGGAAAGGTTTATTTAGCTCACAATTTGTGGCAGTTTCAGTCCATACTCAGCGGGCTCCATGGCAGAGGGCAACAGTTCATGGTGGCAGAAGACAGCAAAAGCAACAAGAGCAAAAGGGAGGAGTAGCAGGGAGCAAGCCTCCTGCTGCCCTCCCTTGCATTGTATGCAAACTATCTGTCCCAGGGCGGGTGTAGTACTCACACCCATAATTCCAACATTGGACTATGAATCAATCATAAATCTAGAAGCCCACCCCATGGCTGCATGAGGATTTGAGGGGACATGTAGACACAAACCATAACAACATACAGCTTAAAACTTAGGGATGTTTTTATTTTTGAATTTTCCATTTCATATTTTTTGCCTAGAGATTGGCCTCGGTTAACTGAAACCACAGAAAGCAAAAGTGTGAATAAAAGGGAACCACTGTATGCCTTTTCCACTGAACACTCCTTCCTAGGAATTTTTCTGTGTTATCATGTAGTCTTCAAATTATGCCAATGAGATTTGCACTTAAATTATTTATTCAAATACATTTCAGCCAGCTGGCTAGTTTTCCCTCAGGGTGCCTTTGTGTACAGACATCGTGGTGGAAGTGTGTCTGTGCCCGTGGTTAGTGGGAGCTACAGAACAGGGTGTCAATGCTGGAAGCCTCCTCTCCTTTGTTTTCCCTCCAGATTTTGAATCAGCTTTGCAGCACATTGGTTTTATCAGGCAGTTTTCAGACAGGCACCAACTCACCTTATTTCTCATGGTAGCTCTTAAACATACCACATCACTCCAGTCATGTGAGATTATTGATACTGTCATTCTTCCCTGGTGAGATGAGTTCTAATCCAGCTTCCAGTATTTGTGCGGCTCTGGAAGCACCTCTGGAATAGCAGGAGGTGGTGGTCACATTTTATCACCAGTTCCAAGCTTTAGCTTTTCCTCCTATTCTGCTGTCAGCTATGGCTAGAGTGGTTCTTCCTGGCCCAGGTGGCCTTTCCTTTCTGTTCTCTTCACTTCAGTCCTGGCTCTGGTCTTCTTTTAGGGGTGGGGGAAACTGGGGGTTGAGCCACAGCCCTTTTTTTATATTTTGCTTTTTTTACTTTGAGGCAGTGTCTCACTGAGTTGCTTAATTACCCAGGCTACACTTGAATTCCTCCTGCATCAGCTTCCCAAGGTGCTGGGATCACAGGCATGTGCAACCACACCTGGCCAGTCCTTAATTTTTTTATGCTCAGGCTCCTATTCCTTCTGGTAGTTGTCTGCCTTTGTCTCTTTTCTCTAAACTGAAATTCACCTAGGCTGATTACTCTTCCTAGAGCACTAGTCTCCTCCTCGTGCAGCTCTTTTTAAAAAGCCCCCAAGGTTTCTTGTGTTTTGTTTTTTGTTTTAAAGCCCTCAAGGAAGAAGGAAGGCACTGCTATCCTGGCTGAAGGCTGAGCTCCTCACACTGGCAGTAGGTCTTCTCACAGCCTGAGCACCCACCAGACCGCTGCCTGGAGCTCCTCTCTTGTTACACACAGGCATGTCCTGTTCCTGAAGAGATCATGCAAATGTCAGAGTCTTATACATGTTCTGACCTTTTCTCTTCATTTCTGGAAATCTATCTAGAGGAATAATTCGTAAAAAGTTGCAATATGCATGTGCTCTTACCAACGTTATTTTTTTGTTTTTATGTTTTTTATTTAAAGTGAAGAAAAAAAAACAATAATAAAACAGCTTCAAAACAGGTTAGTAGGAGAGTTACAATAATTAATACATTGCATATTGTTGTCTTGGTAGTAGTTATTCAGAGTACAAGATATAGGGGTGATATCTTGGCCAAGCAGTATTAGCGTGAATTTTTCTTTTCAATGAACTAAGAGAAACTAGCTGTATAACTATCTTGTGTATAAATATATTTTTTCTTTTTCTCTTCCTGCCTTTTCCCTTTCCCCCCATTACAGTTTGTCTTTTCTTTTGAACAGTTTCTTCCAAAAACTGGCTTTCCACATGCCAAAGACTACAACTAGACCCATATCTATCACCATGCACTAAGCTAAAGTCAAAATGGAGCAAAGATCTAAACATTAAAGTAGAAACACTAAATTTACTGGAAGAGAGAATAGGTAGAAATCTCAAAGACATAGGTGTGGGCAGAGACTTCATGAAGCAACATTATTTTTAATGGCATGAAAATGCAAACAAGATAAATATCTAAGACAAAATAGAAGATTCAGTAATTATTGTGGATCTCACTGGAACTTTAAGCACACATTCAAAATGATAACTATGACAATTTAATAGGAGGAAAAATGCTGAGCAAATAGGATAAAGGGGACAGTGAGCCCACATTATGGAGCCTACTGTGTGCTCCACTGGCTCACACTGGCTGCTCTGCTCACCTCCCGCAGATGCCGCTGCTGACAGAGGGTTGGGTGACCCAAGGTCCTATCCCAGTGTTGCTAAATTGGAAGGTAGGTTTTTCTGTGATATAAAATATAAAGCTATGTCTACTTTACAATATGATTCCTATTTGGAGTGACAATATGGAGAGTCATTCTTTAGAAACGGCCTTGTGCAAACAGTATTTGAGCAGTCCAGACGCTTGATTGGATGCACACCCAACACTGAGACCTAGGAACCACGTGCCTGCAAGGATCCCCAGGCCAGCTCAGGTTCCAGAGTCACTTCCACTTGTGCCCCTTTGCACGACAGTGTCTCGCCTGGCCTTCCCCTCTTCCTCCTGTCCGCCTGCCAGGCCCCATCCTTCACGGCTTGCTTCCCTGCTGAGTCCCTGTTGACAGCTTGGCCTGGGGCTGCACCCTCACTGGAGTCTCTAACACAAGAGCCTTCCTGGGAGAATCATCAGCACACCCAGGCTTTGTGGTTTGTTTACTGATTGTACCTTTCTGTCCAACTGGAGAGCCCTGAAAACCGGAGCTGGGCCTTGTAACACTTCATGTACCCCGGTGGCCCTTGGCACCAGGGGAGCCCATAATAAAGCTCAGCCTAAGTGTTGGCAGATAGTGTTCCTCCCTGTAGTGTGGCTGCCCTAGTGTGGGGCTGGTTGGTCACTCAGGGCAGGCAGGTGAGGCCCTGGCGCAACTGGGCTTGCACTGTGCCCCACAAGCAGATCAGGCTGCTGAGTCCAGGCCTGTGCCAGCTACCACCTTTCCTCAAAGGAAGCAGCCTTGCCTGTGTTATGTGCAACTTTTAAAAGCCTGTAGATTTCTAGATAGTTGCAAAGAAAGGCATAGTGAGGCCCCACGTCCCACCTCCCCTGGCATTAATGTCCTGTGTAATTATGGTTCAGTATCAGTATATACAGGAACTTGACATCGGTCCAATCCACATAGCTGGTTCAGATATTACAGATTAGAGATGACTTTAAAAAAAAAAAATCATCCTGGAATTTGTCATTTCCTACTTGAGCAAATTTTCTTTATCTCTGCTGTGTTTACTCTCACCATTGTTCCAAAGTCGGGGCCTCCCTGGCTCTGTGCCTTGCTCTCTGTGTGATCTTGGCCCGATTAAGTAACCTCTCTGAGCTTTGGTTTTTTCATTTGAACGGTAACAGTACTAACCTCATGGGATCTTTTTTTTTCTAATGTAAAGTGTTCAAGTTAGGCACATACTGCACACTCAGGAGATGTGTTTTCATCCCACCCTTTCCTACATGGAAAGCCTTTTTCTCACAGTACAACGAAATTCTTCTCTTTTAAATAATGTTCAAAATGAGTCTCCTCTGACACTTTCCGGTTCCATCTCTTGTTTCCTCAGCAACCCTGCTGTGTGTATATAATGTTTAATTTGTATGACCCTGATTATATGTTCCATATTCCTGCCGAATGTGTTTTCATTTCTATTTTTACTCAGCAACAGTGTGAGGTGTTTGCAGGCAGTGGCCTCCATTCTTTCATTTCCACAAGCCAGCCTATTGGAGGAGAGCCTTGGCTTGGTGCCATCTCTAAAACACAGATACTGTTATCAACCTCAGAGACTTTCTGTAGAAACTAAATGGAGGAATCATAGTCCCTGGTGCAGGCAGGCTTGAAATGCGTTAACTGATGCTGATGGTCCGGTGCCACCTTTCCCTTGTGTTTCCCTAAGGAACTGTGTCCTTGGGCACCCGAGAGGTGAAGGGGTCTCTATCTAGATCTGAACTTGGATTCCTCGATGGCTGTTTGTACTTTTATATTCCAAGGATAAAAGTGGACACAAAAGGTTACAGGGGCCTCTCTTGCCCTGTTATTCCATTTTCTTGCTCCTAAGTAGGGAAAAAAAATCTTTCCTTATAAATTAGCACAGCAAACCAATGGTGATGGTGACTGTGATGCTGGTGGTGGTGAAAGCTGAAGGTACTGAGTGCTTATCATGTGCCAGAAACAGGCCCAAACTTCACCTGTGTTAACCCTATGAGGCAGAGTCCTTTCCCCGATTCTGCAGATGAGTAGAGCAGGGCCACAAGGGTTTGAGTGCATTGCCTCTGTAGGGCTTGTCAGAGTGAGAACTGGGGTTTGCAGCAGGCTCTCCAGCCCCTGAACATGGATGAGGTGAATTTTTCCTCCTATTAGTAGTCCTAGGAGACAGAGAATGGAAAAACATTCTGTTCATCTTCACCAATTATTTGTTTCAAAAGCGATACCAAAGCCTAGGGAAGCCTACGGTTAGTAAAGAATTAAAACCCTGACATTAAATCAATTTCACAGGTTTCTCTCTTTTTAAATTCCCATCCTCAGTTATTAAGGTGGCAATCAGATTAGCTGAGACGGGCTAGGGAGCAGTGAGCGTCTTGGAACCCAGGAGCACTGAAAGGTCAAGCTGCTCCTGGTTTGTCTGCCTCCCCAGGGAGAATCCAGCTGCTGTTTCATTCCGCTTCCAGGAAGCTGCGTCTGGAAACTCGATCCCAAATTCTGTTTCCTCAGCACCTGCTCCTGATGTCTCCAATCCCAGTCTTCCCCAGACAACAGGCAGCCCTGGCCCTCGCGGGCAGCCACACGGTGCTCTGGTTTTTCACCAGTGAGACAGGGCCAGGCTCTGCCCACGCGGTTCCCAGCTTCAATTACCAAGGGCAAAGGGTTGCTTCACTCAAGTAATGAAAAATTGGAAACAACAGAGAATGATTCAATAGATCAGAGTCTGGACAAAAGTGGAATAATGAATAACCTTTAAAATGAGGTTTTTAAAAATAGCTAGAAGGGGCTGGGGATTTAGCTCAGCGGCAAAAGCGCCTGCCTGGCAAGCGCAAGGTCATGAGTTCGGTTCCCAGTACCGGAGAAAAACCAAAAAAAAAAAAAAAAAAAAAAAAAAAAAAAGCTAGAAGTTAAACACAATATAAGAAGCAGAAAATTATTTTTAATACTGTTCTGTGTGATCATAGTTTTATCCATATATTTTAAAGATATGTATAAACACAAACAAAACACTAGCACAAGGACACTAACATTTTAATACGTACTTATTTCTGAATAACGTGGTTAAGTGATGTGTATATTCATTTTGTTCCCCCTGTTTTGCAAATTTGTCCCCTCGAGCATGAATTTCTTTTTAAATTAGAAGCCAGGAAAAAGAGGAGAGGGAACCTTTTTGGTTTTCTTAAGTGTTTCCCCACTGACAAGTTGTTTGTGGTTCCTGGGTTCCCCCACTACATACCAGCTCGCTCCATCCCTAAGGGTCCAGCTCAGGTCTCACCTCTTCCAGGAAGCCTGCCTGGACTCATCCAGCTCAGATTTCTTCAGTTTTATGGACTCCTTAGGTTCACTGTGACACATTACCAATTTTAAATGCATGTGAGCCTCATATCCTCAGAGAATAGGTCCCTTCAGGGCAGCATCTGCATGCCACCCAGCAAGTACCAGAAGGTCGGGTCCCCGGGGGAGGCCCTGGATCCAGCTGGATACGCCTTTCTCTCTGAACTTTGTTCCATTTCCTCCAATTCATTCAAATTGACCATTAGCGCCAGCTTAATTTTATTGTAAATTGTTTGAAAAGAATTCCATCTGCTTTGGTAGGAATGACCGAGTCCAGCCCTTGTCTTTACAGGGAGACTGTAAAGCTATGAAAATAAATATGAACTATTTTGAGCAAAAAGATATTTTTCTTGGTGAATGAGGTTAATGGAGTTGATGTTTATTGAAGGGAAATCAGGGCTTGGGAGGAGGGGCCGTGCCCGGGTCTCACACTGATCAAAGGCCAGTGAAGTGATGCGTCATGCCAGTTTCCTGGAGTCCTGCTGGGCCCGGGATACTGTACTGAGGCGGAAGTGAAGCAGGAAGAACCCAAGACTTCAGGAATTTACAGTTTGGGTGGGAGTGGGTCTCTGAAATGACAGCCTGATCAGCAGAGGTAGGACGTTGTGTGTATGGGGTTACGCAGCAGCATAAAGGCTATCTATCCAAGCTGGTGGAGGGAAAGGACTCCTGTGTGGAGCTTCCCAGGTAGGCTCGGCAAGGGCGCAGACCCCCACTCCTGTCACCCGAACATCCTTGCATGCCCAGCTGTGGGTCTGTCACCTCCTGGCCTTCCAGTCTGCACTCTTTTGACCTCCCGACCCTTGTCACTGTAGTCTCTGCTCTGTGCCCTGCTGTGGGCTGCACTGCTGCAGGAGGCAGAACCCAGGGAGAGGACCGCTCAGGGGGAAAGCACTCCAGGGGACGAGCCCTCATCTGTAGTCAGCAGCTTTGGTTAGATTCTAAATGGAAGTATTACCAGATGGGGCTCAGTGAGGTCCCCAGAAGAGGAGTTGGGGACTTCAACTCACCCTATGGGAAACAGTCTTGTCACAGAAAGGTAAATTCTGAACACATCGGCAGGAGGCATAGGCAGAGTTAGAAAGTAAGAGAAAAGAGGAAGAGACTTTAGCTTGAGGAGCTGATGGGGACACTGCTCTTAGGACAAGGGTCAGACTGGCCCATTCACAAAGAATGGGACCAGCCCCTATGGGCTAGTGGAGGTGGGCTGTGTGTGGTTGGGCATTGTCTCAGGCTTTGCAGGGTGGCCCCTGGAGAAGTCCTTGTTGCTTAGGAGGCAAATCAGTCTCCATGAGATGATTGTTGCTGCTTGTGGCTGTGCTGGAATCCAGGTGACTATGGTTTAGGGTAATGATTGGAGACTTCAGGTGCTCATTGGTCATCAGATGTCCCTGAAAATCTCTAGTCTTGAAGGGGAGTGAGATAGATTATGCAAATTCAAGGCTCATCAACCTCTTTTGCAACTTTTGACAGATGATTAGTAGGCCTATATGTAGAGCTGAGCAAGGGTCTGACCCAAAGGTAAGGTAATAAAGGAGACAGACCTTTTAAGTTACCTATTGGGTGTCTGTAGGCTTAAATGAAGTCACTTCCTTCCTTTTTTGTTTTCTAAAGCAAAAACTGCTTTTTAAGTCCTGATTGCCTTAGAAGAAAACAAATCATGCTTGAATGAGTAATAGATTAAGGGCCCAAGCGTTTGTCTTCTGACCCTATGGTAGTCTCTGCTTGTGTCAGAAGCATTGACTTACTACTGCAGAGGTGAGACACACTAACTGCATGATTATAAAGCAAACTAAATCAAACATTTGCTTTAAAGCTTCATACACAGTGGGTTGAAGCCTGCCCAGATGGCCAGCTGACAGGCCTACTATCAGGGTCAAGGAGGCTTCCGGGAAGCACCGTGGCTGTCACAAAGGAAGGAAAAGAAGGAACACAGTGAACTCAGGGGATGTATTTTGGGAGAATGAAGGGAGCCTTGGGGCAGAGAGGCTCAGGCTGTGTGACCTTGGGCAGGGCACTTGACCTCTCAGGTCCTGTCTCTGTATCTGTAAAGTGAGAACTTATACCTACCTGACAAAGACCGTATGAAATACTGTAAAGTATGTGGCTAGGGCTTAGTGCAGAGCAGGTAGTAAACCCTGGGATTTTCTAGGTATTAAAGAGCAGCCCTGGGGAGACTGGGCAATGATGAAGGGGAGGCAGGAACGCAAAGGGACTGACTGCGGATCTCAGCCACCTGGTAGCTGAGGGATGCACGGCTGGTAATGGGAGCATGGAGAGGAGGCCTAGATTTTGTGCAGTATGGTGTGCTCAGTGTCAGAGGCTTTGTTTCAAACCTGGATGCCCTGGGCCATTGGTGGTCAGGCCAGTGGGTCAGGTGGGTCAGGGAAGCAGGATCGGGCCGGTAGAGCCAAGGGGACACAGGGCCGCAGTGCACATGACTTGTGACGCAGCATACAGAGCTGGCAGACTGGGTGAGAGGTGGCCGTGGGGTCCGCTGTCACATGTGCGCTAGAGTCACAGCGGGATGTTTTAAATGCTCTCACCCCTCTTCAGAGCAGAAAAGTAATCCTGATGAGCAGTTGGGATTGTGACCACAGGGCAGGCAGGGGCCCGGGGGGCAGACAAGGTGGACAGCAGGACACTGAGACCTGGCTGCCCACATCCAGCATGTTTCTACCTCAAAGCCTGTTCCTCCAGTGGGATCCTGGCAGATGGGGCCCTGGGAGAGGGTCTGGGCCCAAAGTCAGGAATTTCCAGTAAAGGCTTTATTGCACCCTTATAGACTTGACATTCGCCGTCACTTCTCTGTTCAATCAGTTGTTGTGCATTCAACGTGTACATGTGCATGAACACCTCCTTCTACCTCAATCCTGGGTTAGACCTTATTCCTGGCCTGGGGACACAGCAGGAACTGTCCCTGCCCTTGAAGAGCTTATCTGCCAGGGGCACACAGTGTGCACACAGAAGGAGTCAGTGGGTGAAAAGGAATAATGGGGGCCAGAAAACTGAGGGGACTGGTGGCCAGGGAGGTTGTCTCAGCTGGGTGACAGTGGGCAGAGCTTAGGGGACACTGAGGAACATTTGGAGCTGGGAGAGTCTGTGCAGGGGCCCTGAGGCAGAGTCTTTGAGGAGTCCCTGCAGTGGGGACAGAGAAGCCACAGTGAGAGGGGCTGGAGGGGCAGGGGATCTGGGAATAGTCTGGCCATTCTCAGAGTTTTAAGGACGGAGGAAGTCACTGAACTCTTGTTGTTGGGCATTCTGTTAATAACTTGATGTTACAGCCAGGCATGGTGGCGCATTCCTATAAGCACAGCGTCTCAGGCGGCGGAGGCAGGAGGATCATGGAGAGTTTGAAGCCAGCCTAGGCTCTAGGGGGTTCAAGGCCCAACTGAACTGCACAGGGAGACCCTGTCTCAAAATAATAATAGTAATAATAATAATAACTATTGTTATTATTATTTGATGTTGCCGTGACCAGAGCAGCTTCATACTAGTGAAGTTGACCCTATCGCTTTTTCTTCTTTTCCTTAAAACAATCATGAAAATATTAGAAAAAGCCAGGTGCAGTGGTGATGCCTGCAGTTCCAGATACTCAAGAGGTTGAGGCTGGAAGGTCACTTGAGCCCAGGAGTTCAAGCTCAGCCTGGGCAACAGGGGACCCTGTCTCTTAAAGAAAAAGAAAGGGTAAGACAGGTCCTAGTGACAGAAGAGGCTCATTTATAAATTTACCTTTTGTGTTACATGGTCAGATCTGCAGATGCAATCACCAGAGACAGAACTCTGGGGCTCAGAATGAAATGGCTCATCACAGGTGTGTGGCTGCTTGCTAAGCTCCACCTACTTCCGTGTACTGACATTAAGAATAAATACACTCAGAACAAGATAAAAGAAATATGTAAGGGCTGGGGATGTGGCTCAGTGGTAGAGCTCTTGCCTTGCATGTACAAGGCCCTGGGTTCAATCCCCAGCACCACACACACACACACACACACTATCTATATATATATATATTACTTAAACACCTAGCGGCTGGGGAGATAGCTCAGTGGTGTAAGCGCCTGCCTGGCAAGCACAAGGTCCTGAGTTCGATTCCCCTGTACAAAAAACAAACAAAACACCTTACAAGGAGCAGTTTTCAGTTTCATGCTAATGTCTTTTTTAATTTTAAATTTTTTTTTTTTTTTTTTGGTGTTAGTGTCAGGGATCAAACCCAGAGCTAGAACGTACTACTAGGTCAGCATTCTACCACTGAGCTACATCTTCAGCCCTTTTCGTTTTACGTTGAGACAGGGTCTCTCTGAGTTCCCCATGCTGGGCTTATACTTGACATCCTCCTGCCTTAGTGTGCTGAGTAGCTGGGATTACCAAACCTGCACCACCATACCTAGTCTCATGTCCTCTATTTGGTTTTTCCCAGCTAGATTGTGGCTGCTTTGAATTCATCTGCTTTGGGTTGGAAGCTTTCTGGGAATGCATATAGTCCCAAGACCTCCTGAGCTGCTTTGGCTCCAGAGGCTGTGGGCACCTGGCCAAAGCCTTCCCCGGCTCTTTGCCTTATCAGAGAGAAGCCTGTCTCCCACATTAACTTCTAATTACCCACCAGGAAGTGTGGGCTTCTGCTCACGGCTTTTTGCCCACTGGCTGAGATTCCAAAAACTCTCTAACTCTCTGGCTGGCCCCATTCTATGGTGGAGCAGATGCAATGGTAAAGTAATCATCCTGGGTTTGCCCTCCTAGGGAGCCCTCCTGGGTTTCTTTCCTCTTGTTGGGATATAGGCAGCCATGTGGTTTTAGAGTGCTCTACCATGTCTGCTTTTGAGATTTATCATGTGGTGAATTACTTAAACAAAACTATTAATTTTTTTCTATATTTTTTTCTTTCTAAACCAGGCTGTTTTTATCTTCCTACCTTATTTTTCTCAAAACGGTAAAAGACTAAAAATAAACAAGCAAACAAAACTCTAGAACTAAACAGAAGAGTATTTTCAGACACCTGTGTCCTGGCTTCTTATAAACACCCTGATGCCAAAATGTCTTAAGGCTCTACTGTTAGGGATTATTTTCTTTGGCTTTAAGCCTTTTTTCCCCTAGTACTGAGGATTAAACTCAGGGCCTCACACGTGATAGGCAAGTACTCTTCCTCTGAGCTCTTTTTTAAAGTTTTATTCTGAGACAGGGTCTAACTAAGTGGTCTAGACTGAGTTTGAACTTACAGTTCTTTCTGCTTCAACCTCCTGAATAGCTGGAATTACAGCCATAAGCCAGGTTCTCTGTAAAGCTTAAAAAAAAAAAAAAAGCATGTACCCTTGGGGAGACTGTTTATCAGCTACAAGCATCTTGTGAATTAGGAGATCAGATCACTGAGATAGGGGTTTGGGTTTTCAGGGGTATGCTAATAAGATCTATTTCTGAGACCAGTTTAGCCACCTGAAGGGTCCCAGTGACCCAGCTGGAGGCTGTTAGGAAAGAAGCAGAGAAAAAGGTAAAAAGCCTAATAGGAAGTAGAGGAGGAGACCCTGGAGACAGTGGCCCCACATGGGACAGGGAGACAGGGAGAGGCGTCCGTGAGCTCGGCCTTCCCTTCTTCCGACTTTCTGAGCAGTGGGGTCCTCTTTCCTTCGGTGCAGTGCTGTGCCCAGCAGTGGTCACATCCAGGTGGGGGGCTTTGGGCCTTCAGCCCTGGTCCTTCAGGGAGCCCTTGCCCTCCTCACCAGCTGTCTGATGTGCCCACGCTTCCCCAGCCACCTGCGTCCCAGCTGGGTAAGGGTGCCCCTGTTCTCTGGGTCCTGTTCCTTGTCTTGCGCCTCTTGGGGCCACCTGAGCCTTCGCCGGTTCTGCCTCCCCTCCAGTCTTGAGCCCGACACTCAGTGTGGGCATTTGCCCCTGAGTCTCGGGCACAGCTCCCTGCCGGGAATCCTGCCTGTGGATGATCATGATCGTTCCCCACTGCACAGGATCTCCCAGGGCTCCTATTACTGTAGACAACACCTAACCCTTCAGCCTGCTCCAAGTGTCCTCCGTGTGGGCCTCACATCACCCTTCCCGTGTTTCCCACAGAGGTTTGGAAGAGACAGACATGGCCAAGGAGTGCCTTATCCCATGAAGCCCCTGGGTGGGAACCATTATCATCTTCGTTTTTTTTTTTTTATATACGAGTAAATGGAGATTTAGATTAAGTAACTAATTCAATGTCAAACAATAAGAAATTGGAAGAGCAGGGATTTCAGCCTAAGCCTTTCTGACCCCTGGTCCCAAGCCCGTAGCCTCCATGTCCTGGTGCTTTGCAGACTCCAAGTGTGGCCACTGGCCAGGGTGTCAGCAGCACCTGGTACTCAGTGGGCATGCAGAGCCTCAGGCCACTCCTCAGACTAGCTGCACCAGAACCGCATTGACCAAGAGCTCCAGGGACCCAGGTGCACACTGGGTCTGAGATGAGCTGCCGTCATGGTCCTCTTTATCTATAGATGCCTTTAGTTTTCTGAGCTCAGTGACTACGTAAGACATCCATCCTTGGTACAATGGATAAGCACATGGTGTCTCAAATTTGATTTTCAGGGTTCAGATCTTGGTGTGCCATATATTAGAGCTGTATGGCTCTTTGCAGGTAACTTAACCCCTTAGTGTATCGGTTTTCTCATCTGTAAAAGGAGGATATATTTAGTATCCATGGAATGAAGTTATAGAGATTAAACAAGTTGGTGCATGTCCCACTTGGACACTGGGTAGAAGCATCCTGAGAGCCACATAGGTAGGGGTCAGGGCAGCCACAGGCTTAAACCCTAGGCTTGGAGTCCCAAATGGGGAACCTGTCTTTCTTGGGCTGTCCCACCATGATGAGGGTGCCACCATGATGAGGATGCCAGCCAGACAAACCCCAACACCTCCAAGGCTGGGCTGGGAACAGGGTGGGGAGAAGGAGACGCCACACAGACCCGGGAGGCTGGGCAGCCAGAGGAGCTGGAGGCAGGTAGAAGCCGAGGGCCACACAGCTTCCCTGGGAGTGGGGCCATGGGATCTCAGGTCAGTATCTGAGGCTCAATCCCTATCTGCTGGGTGCCCTTGGTGTCTCCAAAGACATGGCGTTCCCTAATACCCACTTCTGCCCAGAGCCCACAGAGCTGCTCTGCCATCCTCCAGCGGCCCAGTATCCCTGCCCACCCAGAGCTCCCAAAGCTACTTCTCTTTGTGTGGTTGAAATAATTCCCACTGAGGGAATTCATTCTTTTCTCAATGACTCCCAGGCATAATCTTCCCAGGGCACAGTTGCATTTCAAGTAGAATGCTTATACCAACAGTATTCACCATTAATCAGAGGAGTGTAGGGGACCCCATTTCTCTGTGGGGGTTGGGCTTTCCTGGGGGTAGGTGGATAGGAATTGTAGGGGGAGGCTCCTGCGGGGTGCAAAAGTTGAAGGAGAGAAGCTGTTCCCAGATGTTGTGGTTTCCTATATTAACTAAACTTTTTATGGTGAGACCTAGTTATTTTGCCAAAGTTTCTTTTATCATTGATTTCCTATCACCATCATGAAAGACCAAGAAGGAAGTCACCTCTGTCTTCTCAGTGAAATAATGTAGCTTCATGCAAACCTGCTGCGTTGTTCTTAGGTTTTCATTTTGCACAGACTGGCATTTGGGAGCCATGCACTGGTGTAGGGCCTGGTCCAACCCTCAAACTCCGCAGTTTTCAAATATCACAGTCACACTGCAATAAAAACAGTTTCAGATGTTAGCAGTTAACACTCACTTTATTTTATGACTTTCATATAACATCCTGACCTTAAGTGGCCATGAGATAGGGAACTTGGGGCACAGAGAATGGATGGGATTGGGAGCAAATGAAGAGGCTGGTAGGAGGAGCCACACCCTCTTTCCTGCTGTATCTGTCTCCCCAGGACTTGAGCTGTAGAAGGCAGCTGTATAGTCAGTCCTGTCCCACGAGTATGTATATGTGTGTGTTTGTGTGCTGGGGATAGGGTGCACATGGCCTCAGTGTGCGCCCTCACCCATAAGGTCTCACCCCTCCTAGTGCTCTTCTAAGGCCTGGCTTCACCTCTGCATATTACACTCGCTTGATCCCCAAGGAGAGGTGTGAAGCGGGTATGGTAGTGGCTTGACAGTGGAAACCCTGGACCCAGAAGAACAAGGCCCTGTTTTGCTCCTAGGCTGTGCTGACCTAGACCCTGGTGTCGGGGTCTCCTTGGGCTTTGCTCATGGATGTTCTTTGGTCCCATTCCAGGTGTGTGTGGCTGCTGTGGCGCCCTTCGCCCCAGGTACAAGAGGCTGGTTGACAACATCTTCCCCGAAGATCCCGAGGTAGGTCACACCTCTGGTGGCATTATGACTGTCACCACCCAGGCCTCTGAGCTAGCTGCATGGGAAGCAGGCACATTGGGGCCCTGGCCCCGAGAACTCAGCTAGAGTGTGTGGTCTCAGTCAGGCTTCAGAGAGGGAGTTTGAAGTGTGTTTTGGTGCCCTTTCCATCCTCCTGGTGGGGGTGCCCTGGGCACTAACTCTCCTGGTAGGAGATTCCCCCACTGGCTGCGCTTCGGCTTGGAGCTGCCCAGGGAGCTGTGGGATGCCTGACGTGAGTGTACAGGACACCCAACATCTCGGCTTCCAAGCCACCTCCCCCATTAGGCTGCACGCTGTGGGTTGTGGTCTGAGAAGTGTCAGGATTTGATGTACTTGACTTACTCTCTGGGAATCAATGGTCTCTTCTGAATGGACAATCACATTTCTAGCATCCTCGGAAGAATTCCCCCAGGGCCACAGAGCTCCTGCTTTATGACTTGGGGATGGCTCCAACACATCTTAACTCTGAGTGGCTTTTAATGAAGGCTTGTTATTCATTCACACATCCGGGCACATATGTCTGCACACTCAACCACGTATATATACACATTCATGTGTATTATTTACATACAGGTGTATGCACATACTTCTCTCACTTGCTATCTATATTTATTCAGAGCTGGCTAGCGTGTAGGGCTAGACCGTGAGTCCAGCCCTGGGTCTTGGTTGACTCTGTCTCTTGTCAGCCAGTATGGTGCCTGGCATGGACATAACAGGCCCTGTATAAATGTTGATTCAATTGGTTGTGTTTACCTCCAAGTGTGAACCCTTCTGCCATTGTCTGGCCATGGTGATTTTGAACCACATCTCTCGCAGGATGGCCTGGTAAAGACAAATATGGAGAAACTGACCTTCTATGCCCTCTCCGCCCCAGAAAAGCTAGACCGCATCGGCGCCTACCTCTCCGAGAGGCTTATCCGTGATGTGGGCCGTCATCGATATGGGTAAGCAGTGGGAAGGCGGGAGAGATGCTCGCGGACTCTGTCCTGCTGTCGGGGAAAGCAGTGGGATGCCACTTCAGGAAAATGGCAGCAGCTGGGTGACTGGACAGACTGAGAACATAGGAGCAGGGCTGGGGAGGGGCTCCGTAGCTTAAGAAAGCAGGTGAAAGGGCGTGCTGCTGCCACAGTTTGGAAAGGGGTTGCTGAGGAGCACTGCTGGTGTCCCCACACAGAAGGCCTCACACCCAGTGTGGGCCCTGGAATACCCAGCCCAGAACACACTGTCCCTCTCCTCAAACCTGCCCTGCCTCACGCCATTGACTGGCTTCAAAGGTGTGAGGAGGAACCACCCACTTCCTAGCGGGAAGACAAGGTTAGGGTCACTGTGCCCATTAAAGGTATACTTTAGTGAGATTATTTGTTAATCATTTGAGAGGGAAAGACTCTTGTGTTTAGAAAAGAAGCCAGAAGAAAATGATCAATAAATTTAGCTGTTTAAAATTTGAATATTTTGATGTCAAAAAGAAAATATTTTATTTATTTGTTTGTTTATTTGGTGTTTTGAGACGGGGTCTCTCTCTGTAGTTCAGGCTGGTCTTAAACTCACTATGTAGCCCAGGCTGGCCTTGCACTCACAGCAGTCCAACTGCCTCAGCCTCCGGAGTGCTGGGATTATAGGCATGCATCACTGCTGAGAATCAAAATTTTAAAAGCAAGCACCAAAAGTAAACATTATCAAACAAGACAAAGGATTCAAGCCCATACATTATTAGAATATAATAAATACTTTGGGTGCAGAGTGGGGAGAAAAAGTGGTCTGACCAGGCATGATGGTATATGCTATAATCCCAACACTCAGGAGGCTGAGGCAAGAAGATCACCTTGAGTTCAGGTGAGCTTGGACTACATAACTCAAGGCTAGCCTGAGCTGCATTGTGAGACCCTGTCTCAAAAAAAAAAAAAGAATAAGTGGTCTGACGCAAAGGTCAGACACAAATAAGCGGTTTGCAGATGGGTGCTAGAAGCTGTTTCCAGCATGGAATAATAACAAACTTGTCATTGGAGGGGAAGCCCTGAAATGCTAAGCTCTCATCAAGTTAATACAAAAAAAAAATTTCTAGAGCTAACCAGAAATGGCAAAAAGGGAGGCACTTCTTTATAGGAAGAAAGAGAACAAACGGGTTGACACTTTCTAGGAAGTATTTCTGAAATATGTGTCAAGAACTACAAAACTCTTCATGCCCTTTGACCTAATGATTCCATTTCTGTTCACCTGTCCTCAAGGAATCAGCCTTAACTACAATCTACCTTACACATGGAGGTGTATTATGGTGTTTTATGTAATAGTGGAAAAGTAGAAGTAAAGTGCTCAATAAGAGAATAGTTCAGTAAATTATGGTATGTACCATTCAATAAAATGTTGTCTAATCAATACAAATGGTGATTATAAAGATGCTTACTCTATAATATGAGCAATGCCTTAGGAAATGAAAAATAGGCTGCATAATTACATACAAAGTATTTATAATAAAATTTAAAAGTGAGCATCAACAACAAATCACAGTTGGTAGAAAATGGACCACAACGTTGAGAGGATTCATTTTGTGAATGGTATAGCCAGGGTTTCTTTTTGTTGTTTTTGGTTGGGTTTTGTATCTACTTTTTCTGTTTTTCCCAAATATTCCCTACTGGGTGTGTGTTACCGCCACAACAGAAGAAGGAACTTGTTGTCTCCTTTCATTGCACAATTCATGGAGGCCTAATGTCCAGAGAGCTCTGAGATGGTCCTGGCAGCATCGCTCACAGGGTCAAGTGTTGGGTAGGTTTGGGGCAGCTGTTCCCAAGTCCCATTGGTCCTGCTCTCCATCCTCTCCCTCCTACTGCTCCTGCCTTTTGTTTGGTCAGATTCTTACTCTCTACTTGTTCAGATGAGAACAGCAGCCTTAGGAATGGTCTCCCTGCTTCCCATTTTCCCTGTCTGGTCTTTCCAGGTTAATCCTGCTGGATAAGATCTTCGGCTCACAGACCCAGAACTATACCTTCCTGGCTCCTTTCGGATAAAATCCACACTCCTCAGCTTGACTTCTGAGGTCTCCCCACAACCTTCCCCTAACCCTGCCATCACACCTGCTGTAGAACTGGCTGCAGACGGACTGGCTGATGCCTCCTGGCTCTGAGTCTTTGCTTGACCTCCCTTCTCCTCCCACTGCCCATCAGCTCACTGCCCCCAAGACCCCTCCCAGGAGGGGAAGAGAGAACCTTGAGCGAGAGTGAGTGAGAAGGTTTACCTGGTACTGGCAAGGCACTGAGGTCCAGAAAGCACAGAGCCCATCAGCAGATCTGCCCCCAACCCCACTAGAGATTGAACCGAGGGTTTTGCCCATACTGAGCACACCCTGCCACTGAGCTACACCCTCAACCCTGGCAAATCTTAAATCAGGCTACCCTAGTATAAAAAGCAGCATGTAAACTAATATATTTCCACAATCATTCTACACAGTAAAACTAGGTTAGACATTGCATGCTGTTACATAAAGGGCCCTGACATACTATAAAGTATACACCAGCAAGTAAAAATCGCTTTATCCTAGATTGAACCTACGGCTAATGTGCAGCTAGTGCATGAAACATTTAATACTAATTGTGCCTAACTTCTGTACAGTGATGGCTGTCTCAGTAAAAATGTCCAGCAGTTAGCAGAGCCACTTAGAATCCTTAGGATGGCAGTGCAAAATTGGCATCGTCCTGTTAAAAATAGCCATTGCAGCCTGTATTTAAAGCCCAAAGGCCTTGTGGAGGGCTTTCATCATAAACACTTGGAGAAGAAAAATGTGTTCCAGCTCATCTCTTGTTCTCTGTCCTCACCCTCCCTGCCTTTCCTTCCCGAGTGCCTCATACGTCTTCATCTTCCACGCCACTGACGGCAGCTATGGAAGAGCAAAGTACTTACGAACAAACAGTGGGAGGGGCTAGCTCTCCCTGTTGGTGACGCAGGTGTCTGTTTATGGTGTGACCTATGCACATGGACATCAGGGCCGGGTCCCCATGGTAGCACCACCCTCTTCTGACCACTGCTACCCTGTGCAGCCAGCCTGTTCCCAGGTGGATGGGGTTCCTGGATCATGGGAGTTTAGCATCAGAAGTGTAGCCAGACGTGGGCAGAGAGGGAGTGAGGGCGAATTTCAAGGCATCCTTCATTCATTGCTGTGGATTCGAATGGGCAGGGCAGTGGATCACAAAGGAAACACTCCTTGTATCTCTCTCCTTCACCTTTCCTTGCATTTCTTTGCCAGCCAGCCCAAGTACTGAAACACCCTAGAAACTGGGGAGCAAGGGAGGTAACAGCAGTGCTGGGTGAGACTTGGCTCAGTTCACATTGCTGGTGAGGGCCCAGGAGGGTGAGGCTACTCCAACCTGAGGGCCCTGAGGCTGGTTGGAGGGAGGCTGACCCTTCAGATGAGCATACTGCAGACTCACTGGATGGGGAGGGCCAGCCTGAGTTAGGGCCCCAGATGGTTCTGTCCAGGACACATTTAAGCTGACCAGGCACATTTCAGCTGCCCAGAATAAGAGGTTCTTTGTCAAGGCCCTTTGAGTGATTCTTGGATGATGACTGGCCCTGCTAAAAGTTACCCCCTCTTCCTGCCTGCTGATCCTAATTCCTAGCTCCTAGATCTGTCTTCCTATCCAGTTAAGTCTGGTTCCCAGCCAGTGTACCCAACTCCTACCCTGGAAGCTCCAAACCTCCCCTGGCTTCTAGGGATGCCCCTGACTGAGCACCTCTCTGGGGCTCCATATAAGGTACTTCTTGCTTGTTTGCTAAGCACCAGGCCCCTGGATATTCTCCTTGGTGGTCATAGCCCTCTTCTGTCTTGGTCCCTGACCTTGACTTCATCCTGTTGTAACCCGCCTTGTGTCCTGTCATGGCCCGCCACTTGTGCCAGATCCCTCGAGTTCTGCCCTTCTAGTACATCTGAGACAGGGTGTCCACTGCTGCTGTGGTCCGTAACCGGGCCTTGCCTCCCCGTGGCCCAGCTCCTTCCTGACCCACTCTGCTCCAAGTACCCAGGTAGGTCTATTTGGATTCCCAGACTACTCTGGGCCTCTTCAACACCCCACACCCAGATCAGGTCGCCGCTGATGATGACCTTCTGACCAGAGTCCTCTTGAGTGGCCATCACTCCAAAAACCCCATGTGCTGTTTCTTCTGAGAACATAGGCCTAACAGATGGACCACACTTGGGAAGGTGATGATAAAATAGGACAGACACAGAGAGTATTGGGTTGGGAGTTCCAGGATACTCTGAAAAGTTCCAGTTTGTAATTATAGTCATGCCATCCTTGGTATTGGATCAGAGATGGAGAACAAAGGGTAATGGGATCAAAGAACAAGGCCTTCAACTTCTTTACTTCTTCATGTTTCAGTTTCACTTTTGCTGTATTTTTCATTTCCCATCAAAATTTCCAGTGCTGGTCAGGAGCCAGCTCACCCCACCCCCACCTCCACAAAGCTGTTTTTTGCTTACCAGGATATTCTGGAATTTTTTTTTGCAAGAAAAGGAAAAGCGGGGGCTGGGGATTTAGCTCAGCGGCAAAGCGCCTGCCTGGCAAGCACAAGGTCGTGAGTTCAGTTCCCGGTACCGGAAAACAAAACAAAACAAAAAAAAAAAAAACAAAAAAGAAAAGGAAAAGCGATAATCTAGGCTCAGGAGTTTGGAAGGCCTTTTAGGTTCTTCTCTCGCTTGACCACACCCATCCCACCCTTTCCTTTATTTACCTCATTTAAACTCTGTAAGGTCGTGGAGAGGTGGGTGCAGATTCCTTCCTACAAAAGGATGCTGGGATGCTCTGTAAGAGAAGAGAGGACTGCTCTCCCTGCCTCATTTCCATTTGCCATGGTTGGCTGCGTGATTGTGTCCCAGTTTCTCAGCAGGGCAGGTCTGTGTCCCCACAGGGCTCCAGGCCAGTCTGCTTCCCAGCCCTGAGGACTCAGGCTCTGCCTCAGTGGCCTTCATGCTACAGGATGGGACTGCAAGGCACAGCAGGTCTCCTGGGTAACCGTGACCGTGCAGGGCAGGGCATGGAGAGCCAGCAATGTATGCCAGTTCCAGAGGAGGGGCAGACTGGGCGCCCACTTACCAGGGAGCACAAAGGCCCTATGAGGCCCTTGAGTCTGAGAAGCACTCTGACTGTGAATGTGCCCAGGGACAACTACCTAGTAATATTTAATAATAATTTAAAAATTTGATCGAGTTTCTATAGATTAAAGAAGTAAACATTTTATAAAAGTAGAAAGGAAAATTTCTAAGTATAGAGGCTTTATTTTTTCTCTTTAATGGTTCCACAGTATAGGAGTTAGCACAAGGGTACCTAAGAAATAGTATCTGATCCTTTTCTTTTTTTGTCTTTTTTGAGACAGAGTTTCTCTATGCAATTCAGGCTGGCCTTGAACTTATCTTGTAGCCCAGCCTGGCTCGAACTCATCGTGATCCTCCTGACTCAGCCTCCTGAGTGCTGTGATTACAAGTGTGCCCCACCACGCCAGGCTAGCTGATGCTTTCATAAAAAATTCTTTTTAAGATATCATTGCTTCTGTTTCTTGATGTGTTTGGATTTGCAAAGTGGGGACAGATCCGAGGCAGTTGGATCGCACGGTGTCCGAACTTGGGCAGCCACTGGCAGGATGGTGGGGCCTTGTGTCTGGCATCAGGATGGCTCCAGACATTGCCCTAGAGTCATGTTTCTTGTGCTTTCATTTTGCCCAAAGTTAAAAAAAGAGAGAGAGAGAGAGAGTAGCTAATTAAGAATTTTTAACTATTTGCCTAACATTCAAAGATGGATATGATTTGGATTGAGGTAAAAAGAAGAGAAAGTCTTTGCACTCGTCCTTTATTACATATGTGGCCCGTGAACCTGACTTGGGAGTGGCAGGCAGCATTAACACTTTGAAAGGCCCTGTGCAGCTCTGATTCTTTTTGGTTCTCAGTTCTAGGTCAGAGCAGTAGGCACGTGTTGGCTGGCCATGTAGACCCTGGGAGCCCCTGGGGAGGTCGCCTCAGCTGCCACCCTGGAGGTCGTCACACAGACACCCGGCTGGCCTGTCAGGCAGTGGGAGTGGGAGGGCCAAGAGCCATTGATGAGGGCTGGGTGTGTTCTCCCCAGGTACGTGTGCATTGCCATGGAGGCGCTGGACCAGCTGCTCATGGCCTGCCACTGCCAGAGCATCAACCTCTTCGTGGAGAGTTTCCTCAAGATGGTGGCCAAGCTGCTGGAGTCCGAGAAGCCCAACTTGCAGATCCTTGGCACCAACTCGGTGAGCAGGGGCCTGGAGCACGGGGTCTCCTGGTGGGGATCTGGGGGTGGGCTGGGGGAGGGCAGAGGAAGACTTCTAGGTCTGCTCCTGTTTGGTCTCTGACCCTCAGCACCACATACTGCTTGTTTCAGTATTCCCTTTTGTGTGAACAAAGGGATATTGTATTTTTTAAAATATAAATAAATACTATGTAACTTACATGTCATTTCTGTAAACCTATAAAAAAGTAAAATTTTAATAATAAAATTCACCACCATGCACTGGTTTTAGCATATTCACAGGGTTGAACAACCATCAACATTATCTAATGTACTTATCTTTAGGCTGATGATCTTCCAACTTTAACAGATTTTTCCCTTAAGTAATTCCGAGTGGGGCCCCAAGAAATAGAAAAATAGATTGATATAGAGGGGCCCTTGAAGCTCAGTGCCCCACCAGGTGTTCTCTAAAAGGGTCCAGGTTCTGCATCTTTCACAGTAAACTGGTAGTGGCTGATGAAAGCACCGCAGCTGTGGAAAGACCAAGAGGAAACAGGAAGTTGTGCCCTTTCCTAGCTATGTACCCTGAGTGGCCTTGGTCTTTTCATCGATTCCACGGGCAGGTTGCACTTGGCGTCTGTAGGTCCTCCAAACTGTCTGTTGCTGGTCCCATTGCAAGTGGCTGCTTTCATGGAGGTTCTGATTCGTAAGAGAAGAGCTATCAGGTATGTCAAGAGCTCCCTGTGTTCTGTGTGTATTTATAAAACCAAGAATGTTCCAGCTGCATTCTTTAATTTCTCAGTTTTTTCCTAGTTCCTCCCCTTAGGGCATACTTTCAGCTCCAGTTCTTCAAGCTGCTAAGATGCAAGTGTTTTATGGTCATAGGTGAGGAGGTTATCTCTCCGCAGAGAGCTCGAGAGAAGAGCAGAGGGCTTTTCCTTTGGCATTTTCACCCTGACACCTGTGAATTTTTTTGCATGGGTCAGGTCTTACTTCCTGTTCTCTATACGTTGGTTTAACCAGGAGGGAGTCTTCTGACATTTCTTTCCAAGGCAGAGAGTGACAACCTATTCCCTTCCCTTCCCTCTCCCCGTGTGCCAGCTGCCTTTGATAAATTACATATACAGTAGCTGAGGGCAAAGTCCTTTTGTCAGGTTGCCCTGGCAACAGCTTCAGATACTGTTTTAGTTGTCTTGTTTAAGATAACTACAGTCTAGAAGAGAACATCTGATGGAAAATAAACCAGTCATCCTGCATCCGTGGGGGCCACAGAAGCACGTGGCTGGCGGCTCTCTTTTGCCCCACTGGGAATCCTAACCCAGAGTAGGGGTTTTGTTCGCTACAGTTGGAAATTCAGTGTCCCGTGACTTCCCCTCACAGCACATCACTGCGTCAACCAGGCCACAGGCACAGGAGTGATTGTCGCACTGCAGACGGGAGGCTCTAAGAGGGCAGGCTCTCCTAAGTAAGTTAAGTTGTCTTGGTTACTTTTCTCTTGTTGCTGAGACAAAATACCCAACGCCCAAAATGAAGGAAGGAAAGGTTTATTTATCTTATAGTTTGTGGAAGTTTCAGTCCATACTTGGTTGATTCTAAGGCAGAGTGGCACATGGCAGAATGCAAGCGTTCATGGCCGCAGAACACAGCAAAAACAACAAGAGCAAAAGGGAGGAATGGCGCAGCCTCTTTCTCTCCCTTATGTACGCAAACTATCCGCCGTAGCGCTCACACCCATAATCCCAGTATTGTATGGATCAATCAAGCCTGCCCCATGTGTGCGTGAGGATTTAGGGGGACATGCAGATACAAATAATAACATAAGTCAACTATGGCGAGAAAGTCAGACTCCACCTTGGAGGCAGCCTTTCCTAGCATTTCCCTTCTCCTGCATGCTCTTCCAGGCTCTAGACTGGGCTCGGAGCGTTCCCAAGTAGAGCATTCTTTGGCTCCTTATCATTTGAGACTGGCTGGTACACTAGTGCTTGATGTAATGTTAGAAAATTGAGCCTAAGGTGCTCAGAATATCTCAGGACCTTTTGGGACTCAGGGCTTTGTGTGTGTAAAGGAGGCTGGTGTGGAGGAACAGAAGACACTGGGTCCTGTCCTCCTGCTTCACTCTGCAGCTGACTCCTGGTACCTGCTTAGATGAATACCTGCAGCATGGATAAATGTTTCTGTGGTAAAGAAAAAAAAAAGAAAGGAGAGGAGGAAAAGAGGAAAAAAGAAAAGCAGGGCTGAGGATATAGCTCAGTGGCTCAGTCCCTGCCTGGCAAGCACAAGGTCTTGAGTTCAATTCCCAGTACCAAAAAAAAAAAAAAAAAGAGAGAGAGAGAGAAAGAGAAGGAAAAGAAAGAAGAAACCATTCAGTTCAAGTAAGCCCTCACCTTTCTAGGTTTCTCTGCCTTGAAATGGAGGCCCAGGGAGGTCACATAAACTGCTCCATGGTTGCACAGAAAATGTGTTCTCCCCAGCTGTAAGAGTGGGCAGAGGCCTCTCCCCAGCTTCACCCATGTGGGGTCCTCTCTCTTGAGCCCAAGCTTGGGCCCCCAGCCTCTGCACAGATCAGACACTCCCTGTGACAGTCTCAGTCCCAAGACCTCGTGGCCTTGCAGCCTCTCGGGTGAAGTGGAGGTGAGCCTCACCCAAGCCAGCTCCACCTGCCTGTAGCTCTTTCCCCAGACCTGGCTTAGCTGCTGGAATCCACTCACAATAAATCTCTACTCTGCGGGGAAGCTCTTCAGAGCCCCAACCCCGTTTTAGGCCCCCAAAGCTGATGGAGTCTTCTCAAAAGCTTGGAAAGCCTATAGAGAGCCAGGTCTCAACCTGCTTGGAGGTGCTGGGCACCGCAGTGGGAAAGTGACAGGACACAGTGTGTGTGGTGGCCCATTTTTAGGGTACTCAGTGTGACTTGGGGGAGGGTGGTGCCAGCCAGCCCTCTCTCCATGGGAAAAGTACATTTCTGTCTTTATAGTTAGAAATCTGTGGAAGCCATGCAAATCACGGACTTCCCATCCAGCTCTCTCCTGATAGCTTTCAACTTTGGTGACTTACTTTTCTCTTGCTAAGCCAAAATACCCGACACCCAAAATTAAGGAAGGAAAGGTTTATTTAGCTCACAGTTTGTAGAGGTTTCAGTCCATAATCAGCTGGCTTCAAGGCAGAGTGGCACATGGCAGAGGGCAACAGTTCAAGGCAGTGGAAGAGAGCAAAAGCAGCAAGAGGGCAAGCCTCTTTCTCTCCCTTATATTGTAAGCAGGCTACCTGCCCCAAGGCGGTGTAGCACTCACACCCGTAATCCCAGCAGTGGACCACGGATTAGTCACAAACTCTAGAAGCCTGTCCCATGACTGCATGAGGCTGTGGGGGGAAATCCGGACACAAACCATAGCAGTGACTTATTTACCTGCACCCTTCTCCCCATTCTCCTGGCTCCCCAACTCTTCCCACTTTCTCATTCTTTTTTTTTTTTTTTTTTTTTTTGGTACCAGGAATCGGTACCAAAAATCAGGACCTTGTGCTTGCCAGGCAGGCACTGCACCACTGAGCTATATCCCTGGCCCTCTCATCCTTCTTAGTTCCTGCAGTAGGCTGAGTAATCCTCCCCCAAAATGGTGTCCATGTCCTAATCCCTGGAACCTGTGAACCTGTCATGTGCTACTGCATATGACAAAGGGACTTTGCAGACAGGAGCAAGTTAAGGAACTGGAAATGGGGAGAGTGTCCTGGATTGTCCAGATGAGCTGGATGGAATCACAAGGGACATTAGAAGAGAGGTCCCCAAGAGGACCACAGTCAGAAAGGGAAGTGATTGTGGAGAAAGAGGGACAGAAAAGAAGAGAATTAAAGGTGCTTCGCTGCTGTCCTTGAACATAGAGGAGGGCAAAGTTAGGGAAGGTAAGGAAACCGATGCTTCCTGGAGCCTCTCTTAGTAGTGCAGCCCCTGTCAGACTTCTGAGCTCCAGAACTGTGAGATCAGAAGTCCGTTTTGTTCTAAGCTGCTAAATTATGGTCATTCATCACAGCAGCCTCAGAAGCTAATACTACCAGGCATGGTGGCACACACCTGTAATCCCAGCACTCGGGAGGCTGAGGCAGAAGTATCATTGCAAGTTCAAGACCAGCATGGGCTACAAAGTGATCACAAAGTGAGTCCAGCCTGAACTGCATAGTGAGACCCTGTCTCAAAAAGACAGGAAAAAAAAAAAAGGAGCTAATACTATTTACTTCAGTGATTCTCTTGATGCTCCTGAAAGGTCTGTGTTCTCCGAGGCTCTTGTCTTCCACCTTCTTCTCACTCTGCTCCCCTGGACGATATCATCGACTCTGTGACTTTACAATTATCTATGGACTAGAAATGGTGCAGTGTCCAACACCAGCCTAGCAGTCAGCACTGCCAGATATCAGTGGGCTAGAGGTGGGTTCCATGGCAGCAGGTAGCCTAGAACTACAGGGCCGCTGAAACACTCAGGACCGAGGCCCAGCCCGCAAAAGATAGGATCTTATTTGTTTGTTTGTTTGTTTTTGGTTTTTCTCCGGTACCAGGAACCGAACTCACGACCTTGCGCTTGCCAAACAGGCGCTTTTGCCGCTGAGCTAAATCCCCAGCCCCGATAGGATCTTAGATAAAGGCAGGCAGGCCATCCCTCGGCCTGTGCTTCCTGACCGCAGGCCCCAGGCATGTGGGGGACTCTTGACTAGAAGGAATAGCTTCTCCAGAGTGGCAAGGACTAGATATTTCCAGGAGTTCTTAGAACTGCAGCTGGTTTTGCAAAGACCTTTGAAGGAGGGACAGTGTAATGTGGGTGGACGGGGGAATTTCTTGCCTTGGCTGGTGGTCAAGAGGTTGGCACTGTTGATCTCATTATGGGAACTGTTTCCTGGCTCTAGTGAAAGCTGCTGCTTGGAATCACGGTAAGTCAGAACAGCTGCCAGTGAGGTAGCACACGCCTGTAATCCCGGCACTCTGGGAGGCTAAGGCAAGAGCATCAGGAATTTGAGTCCAGCCTAGGCAACCTAATGACTCAGTGAGACCCTGTCCCAAAATTTTAAAAAGGTGGGGGGTGGCAAGGATGTAGCTCAGTGCAAAGGCCCTGTGTTTAGCTCCTAGTACTATATAATAAAACAAAAACCAGGACTGCAAGGAGAAGGTGTCGGGCTGGATATATGTTAAAATCATGTGCTTTGTGAGGTCCGCTTTCCAGCTAGGATCTGCCTTAGTGAAGCGGAGAGCAATTCCTATTTCCCCATGGGAGGTAAATGCAGCAGGGAGCCAGCTGTCCTCTGGCTGAGAGAGCTGGGCCTCTGTGTCTGCCCCATATGTTTCCCGTGGTTCTGCTCCTGGTGGCTAGGAACATCCGTCCATAGAAGAGGGAAAGGCCAGCTCACCTGAGAGAGACTTGGTTGGTGCCAAAGTACAGCCAGTCTGCTCAGCTTCCCTTCTGCAGGCTGGGGAGAGAGCTGTGTGTGCAGCGTCAATATTTGGAGCTCGCTTTCTCTCCCTTACTCAGTCCCTTAGTAACCCCCAGCTTTAACACACTGTGGCTTCCTGCCGGCCCATCCTGGAGGGTGGTGATCCAACCCAGCAAACTCAGTACCCTTTCTCATATATAAAGAGCTGCAACTTTGATCTTGAAAGGGTGGCCCTAGCAGCAACCATGGCCTTTGAAATGTCACATTTTCAGTATCTCCAGAGTGTTGCTATGGAGACCTTCCTCATCATTGCTATATCTTAAAAAAAAAAAAGCAAAACCTCAACTTTATTCTTTCACGATTTCATGCATTATGCAACTAGCATTTAAATAAAAGCCATTTGTAAGGTATGAGTTTGCAATGGTGGAAGAAAAGATGGGAAGTTCCTGCTGTCTCATGCATTTAGAAAAATAGTAATCAGTCACACTGGTCTAAGCCCAGTGAGAACTTATGAACAGTAAGCCAGAAAGGCACTGGGTGGGAGAGAAACTGTTATTTGATAGGCAAGGCTTGTAGAGTTCTGGTCATGCCAGTCGGACAGGGCAGGTGCTCTTATTACCTGCATTTTCCTGATAGGGCAGTGAGGCACAGGGAAGTTGAGTAACGTGTCCCAGTCACCATATGGATCCGCAGAGGAGTTGGGATTCACACACAGAACACGATTCCAACCCCTCTTCACACTCCCAGCACCGCACTGCCTCTTAGAAGCGGGGTAGAGCCCTGACTGTGAAGCCCAAGGGCCCAGCCACATCTCAGCAGGTTCGGGCCCATTTCCCAGGCGGACCACACAGTGCATGTGGGCTCTTGACGCACCCCAGCCAGATGCTCTGAATCACTGTCACCACAACCTTCCATCTGGCCCTTCCTGTCACCTCCTGGAAGTTGCAGGAGCAGCACGGGAAGGGGCTGTCTAAGAAGGACACGCTCCCTCACCAGCTCATCCAACCATGCTGCCAGGCTCCACACTTAGAAGGGAAGCTCCTCCCACCGAGCTGCCAGACCCAAAGCTCCTAAGAGTATTCTCAGAGCCTGGCACTGAAAGGGCGCTCATTTTGTTAGCAAGTCCCGTTGCCACCTCCAGTGTTCTGAATGGGGCCCAGCCCTTCTGCGGTCACACTAGATGGTGCGAGAAAGCCAGAGACCTAGCAGGATAAGAGCGCGCAGTGGTCTTCCCTGTGAGTCCTGGGCCCTCGTCTCCACAGTGGGAGCGACAGATAGCCTGTTAAATTCACTGGTTGCTGAAATTATATCAGCAGCGGTCATTGCAGTAGGCTGAAAAGTGGTGCCTCAAGATGCCGATGTCTGAATCCTTGGAAGCTGTGCTCTTTTATGGAAGAGGAGAGTATGCAGACCTCCAGCCCTTGCGTGGTGCTCCTGTGGATGTGATGTCACCATCCAACTCCCTGCCCTTCGCCTCTGTCCTCTCCTGTGGATGTCAGACTGGGGGTAGTTGTCACTTATTTCTTTCTCTCCATACCCCATTGGCACCTGTCACCACTTCCTGTGGTGTTGGCTCCCCGTCTGGGCTCCTAGCGTGGCACGACGAGAATGACAAGAGTCAGGCTGCACCTATTCTAGCCTACAGCCGATGGAGCTGACCCTAAACGACCACAGTCACCATGACAGTTGTGGCACTGAGCATGCCTCAGTTGCTCTGCCACACGTGTGTTATCCTGGTGACCACCCCTCGACAGCGTTCCTAGTGTCACCACTCTACACAGCTTCTCTCCAGTCACCCAGATGGCAAGAGGCGGAGGAAATGAGTGTCTGACTGCGGGCCTGCAGCTGTGGAGCGGAGCATGGTCTATTTACCTGGAACTACCGCCAGGTCAAAGTCGACCCGTGAACAGAAGCCTCAAAACTGCATTTCCAGGGAGGAAGTGCACAGAGGAGCAAAACTCAAGTGACACAGTCCCAAAAGAAAAAATGAAGGCATTTTTGCAGAGTCCACCACCACGGTGGCCCAGCTGGGATAGATAAGAAACTTCGAGGAGAGGGCCACAGGTGCTTGAGGAAAGGATCCCCCCGCCCCCGCCGCTTCCCTCAGTGTTGTCATGGAACTGTGTTTTTTTAAGGAAGTGAATTTTAATCTTAGTCCTAACCCTGTAGCCGGGGATAATAGCTGAAATACTTGGGTGCCTGGACAGTACAGACAGCGGTCAGTCAGGGCAGGCGCTGGGCTGGCTTTTGTTAGCTCCCTGGCTCCTGAGGAAGAGAAAAGTCAAAGCTGACCGTGACAGGGCTGTGGGTGCCACCACTCTACCAAGCTCAGAAGTGGTGTCCTGGCCAGCATCCATGGACCAGGCTGAGGCGGAGAGAAGGGATCATACTCACGGTGGTTCTCTGGTGAGCTGTGGGCCCTGCAGTGGAGACCCAGGATCAGCAACCCCCACCCTGTGACTGCTGCTCTGCAGGATTTGAAAACCAGTGTCCTTGCTCTTCCAGCCCTACCCTGCTGTGCCCCAGCCCCTCAGGAAGACCAGAAGGTCACCTTTGCAGGGTGAGGTCACTTCCCCAGCCTCCTCTTGCTCTTCCCCAACAATATCACACCCCACCCCTACCCTACCGCCAAGCAACCTTCCTGGGGCTGCTAGGCCTAAGGTGCTACAGGACAGGACACAGAGGGCAGGGACAGAGACCAGGAGAAGGTTTGTGCCTTTGAGCAACCCCTTCCCCCGCACCCCCCAGGCCCTGGCAACCATTCTTCCTTCCATGCTCCACTTCTGGGAGGCTGCCTGCTTCAGATTCCTCATTTGAGTCAGATCATGCAGTATCTGTGCGGCTGTGTCTGGCTTATGTCACTTAGCATAATGTCCTCTGGGTTTATCCATGTTGTCGAAAGTGACAGGCTGTCCTTTTTAAAATTGGAAAAATATTCCAGCATGGTGTGTGTGTGTGTGTGTGTGTGTGTGTGCACGCGTGCGCATGCGTGCATGCGTAAACCACATTTTCTTTATCTACTCATCTGACAGTGGACATTTAGGTTATTTTCAGAGCTTGGCTATCTTAAATCTCACCACAAGAAAGTGAGAGGGAAAGGAGGGATAAGGGATTGAAGGGATAAGGGAATGAGAGAGAGGAGAAGGAAAAAGTGGTGTGTGTCTGGGAGGTAATGTATTAATTAGTGATTTTTTAATCAATTAATTAATGATTTTGATGATTATTTTACAGTCTTTATGTATATTGAAACATTAATTATATACCTAAAATGCATAGGACTTTCATTTTTCATTACACCTCAGTAAAGCTGAAACAAACCCAGGATGCTTGGCTTTCAGGAGGCTCTGCTGGAAAAGCCCACAGTGGGTGCAGCGGGTGGAGACCAGGCCTCTCCTGCCAGGCTGATCGGCTTAGGTTGTAGATCTCATCCCTTTGTAGGATGAAAAGAATCATCTCTCTGTAGGTAAAAAATAAAAGAAATGGTGTGCGTAAAATACTTAGTCATTCCTGACATTCTCAAAGTTTCTTTCATCTACATAGTTGTTAGTCAGAAACCCTCAAGCCAGTGGACATAAAATTTGGTCATTCATTCTCCTGACACTCACTTGAGTCAAAGTCTTTGACTCGTTTTCCCTCTTTATTGTTGATTTTTTAAAAGTCTTTTTTTGTTTTAAAGCGTGTACACAGGAAGTCTTATTTTAAACTGCCTCATCATATTTGAAACAGATACAGTTTAAAAACCTTAAAAGAGGCCATTGTGAGTTTGAAGCCAAGCCTGAACTACACAGCAAGACTCTGTCTCAAAAAACAAAATAACAAAAATACAAAATAAAGAAATCTTTCTTCCAAGCTACATGTAAAATGCATATGTATGTATATTTGAGATTCAATGTTCTGATATTAGCAATAAGCCCAAATGACGCTGTTTGCATTATTGCTGTGGCATGTGGAAGAGGCATGAGGGTAACTCATGTGGTCACAACTTCGTTGCTTATCCTAACAAGCGCAGGAGTTGCAGAAACAAAGGGAAAGCGGGCTGTGGACCGCCCCGCATTCCCGAGCCAAAGCTAGAAGCAGATACCTGGGCAGATGCTGGGTGTGGCTCATGGTACCTCCATTGTCAACCACTGACAGGAGGTCAGGGGTGCAGCCTGGCCTGGGCAGGATGTTATCCAGCCCAAGGGGACACGCAGACAGCATGCTAGCAGCTCTAGCTCTTAACAGGTGGTGCGATCTGCAGGTGGCACACTGTTTTTTATGTTTTGATTTTCTCATGTGTAAAATGAGCAGTCAGTGTTCACTAGGGTTCTTTAAAGCTTTTTGTTGTTGTTGTTTGTTTGTTTGTTTGTTTGTTTGTTTTGTCTTTTTAAAACAGAGTTTCATTATGCAGTTCTGGCAGGCCTTGAACTCACTTTGTAGCCCTGTCTGGCCTGGAACTCACGGTGCTCCTCCTGCCTCAGCATCTTGGGCGCTGGGATGACGGGCATGCGCCACCGTGCCCAGCTGCGCTGCTTTGTATTCTGACCCCTGTCATTCAACAGAAAATAGCTGTATATTTACTGTTGCAAGAACAATACTCTATAGTAATTAATGATGCTTTGGAAAGCTGTTAATTTTCATCCAGAAAAAGTTAACAATTTTTAATAAGAACATAGATTGACAATTAACACTGAATATTATAAAATACGTTGACTAGCAGGGGCTATAGCTCAGTGGCAGAAGCGCCTGCTTGGCAAGCACAAGGTCCTGAGTTCGATTCCTGGTACCAAAAAAAAAACCAATACCCTAACTAGATATTTTTAGGATAGTATATCATTTTTAAACCAATACACATTTGGAAAAAATAAGTAATAATACATAGGAAAATAATGGAGAATATAATTCATTGTAAATCTGATCTTTTTAGAGTCATATGGGGCAATAAATTTGTAACATTAAACAAAACAACTTATAATAATTATATTAAATTTTCAGTAATTTACCTCCATTTAGTCCATAATGTCTGTTTCTCAGCAGGATTTGGTTGAAATTAAATCTCTGTTTAGAATTGTAAACGTGCGGCACAGCGGAACCCACATGGCTGATCGAGGCTCACAGAACTGAAATGGCCAACTTTCACCATTTACTCAGATGTTCAACAGTAAAGTGCAGTTACACTGTTTTAATCAAATGTTAGATTTGTTTTTGTGTCACAGCATTCATCGGTGCTCCGTGCCCCGACCCTGTCTTTCATGCACTTTCTGTGTATTATTACTAACAGCCTTCAGGCCACGGGGGTTTGTGCGCCTGGGTGGAGGAAGGAACCCCTCATCTTCCTCCTCCGCTCCTCTTCCCCGGGGAGGCCCACGAAAGGCCAAGGTTCACAGCCCGTGTGGACTGAGAGCTGAGCAGGGTGCTGCCAGAGCTGGTCCCAGGATGTGTGGTTTTGTGGCTCTGCCATGGCAGGAAACTGGGGACACGGGAGTGAGGGTGGAAGGGTGACCTGTCTCGTGTGTCCTCTCCCTCCACCCCGCAGTTCGTGAAGTTTGCCAACATCGAGGAGGACACGCCATCCTATCATCGGAGCTATGACTTCTTCGTGTCCCGGTTCAGTGAAATGTGCCACTCGAGCCACGATGACTTGGAAATCAAGACAAAGTAAGTACAGGAAGCCGAGGGGTCTGCATGGCTCCTGAGAAAGCACTGAGGGTCTCAGAAGACGACCTGTCTCAGCAGGCATGGTGGTGCACACCTGTCATCCCAGCACCTGGGAAGCTGAAGCAGGAGGATCGGAAGTTCAAACCCAGCCTGGGCCAGTTAGCAACTTAGCAAGACCCTGAAAAGGGGGACCCAGGATGTCCTAGCTCTGTGTGAAGGCTCTGGGTTCATTCCCCAGTCATGAAAAGAATGGGTGGCTGTCTGCTTTCACTGACCTTTCCTGTCCTCCATGTCAGTGAGTATGGAGGTGCAGGCAGTGCTCTGCTCCCAGCCCATGGTTCCCAGGGAAGAACCTTTGGGGCCAGAAAACAAGGCTGGATGTAAGGTAGCGGTCCCTTGCGCCCACTTTCAGAGCCAGGGACAGAACACACGCACACCCCAGTCAGAAGTACATGCATGTACTCGGCAGAAGCAACCATCCACGTTACATGCCAAGCCCTCACACTGGCCGCCACTGCCTACCTCCTTCCATCTCCTCCTCCACTGGCTCACTGCCTCCAGCCAGGACATCTCAACAGGGCAGGGACCCTCCTGTCCCAGGGCTTCTGCAGTCCTACCCTGCTCTCCCCTAACCCTACTCTATAGTACTCATTTCCTTTCAAAAAGCTTCATAATTTTCTTTTTTTTTTTTAATAACTACTATTATTACTATTTTTGGCAGTATCAGGGCCTTCACACTGAGCTGTATTCTCAACCTCTTTTTTATTTTTATTTTTTTATTTTTTTGGTTTTTCTCTGGTACCGGGAACTGAACTCACGACCTTGCGCATGCCAGGCAGGCGCTTTTGCCGCTGAGCTAAATCCCCAGCCCTATCAACCTCTTTTTTAATTTAATATTTTATTTTGAGACAGGATCTTGCCCAATTGCCCAGGCTGGCCTCAAACTTGTGATCCTCCTGCTTCAGCCTCTCAGAGAGCTGGGATTATAGGTGTGCTTCACCATGCCTGACTCTGCTTCGTATTCATCACCTCTCCCCACTAGAGTGCAAGTGCTAGAAGGTCAGGAATCCTTTGGTGCTGGGACAACTCTAAGAACAGCAGACAAGGGACATATATTTGTAAAGTGAATGACTGAGTGAAAGCTTTCAGATAAACATCTTGAATCAGAGAAAACACTTGCGTGTCCACATACTCAAATTTGTAAAAACATTTAACTCGCAGAATTATATTCATACAGAAGCCTTGCAAATAAAATCACAAAGCACTAAGACAAAGCTGACACCAGTGTACAGAGCGTGGCCCGTAGGGAGTGGGCCGAGGTGATCTGCACCAAGCGTGGTGCTTGGAACCGTGGGGTGCAGAGGCAGGTTTCAGCATACAAAGTGTGACCCTGCAGAACCAGGTTCCAGAGAAGGGACAAGGCCAGTGCCCACACTGACAGCTGTAGGAGGACAGGAGAAGGGGACTGAAGGGGGCTAGAGTGGTTGTGCAGCTGGCATCCCAGCTGCCGACCAGTTCTTGGTTGGTTCCAGACTTTGCTACCCTTTGTCATATCAGTGCCTCTGAGGGCGCCAGAACCTGAGTGTGCCCCTTCTCGAGAGCCAGCGGTCTGGCCTGCAGGACAGGGAAGGAGACCTCATCCCTCAGTGGTGTGGATGAGATGGCAGCATCTGGGCCTGCCCAGGCCCTGAGGCCTCTCGGCTCAGCTGCTAACTCCCAGGGCTGGCCTGTCTAGCGCCTCTGAGGTGAGCAACAAACAGGAGGGAACCCCGTCTTCCCTACCATCAGCTTCCCAGGGAGCCACTCACTCCTGGAAGAGGCAGAGGGCTGGGCAGTGCTTGGGTCCGGGACAGGCATTGCCAAGTGGAGTGGAGCTTGGCCCAGCACTTGCCTGGCAGTCAAGGCCTGGGTTCCATCTCCAGCACCACAAAAACCACCAAAACCCTCAAGCCATGAGGGAAGGAGACAGAAGAGAGAAGTTGTGGCTGTCACAGGTGCCGAGCACTCAGGCTGGGCCAAGTATGGGTCAGGTGGTGGCACTGCTCAGGCTGGGTCACACTTGCACACACACGTACGCACAAGCATGCCCACGGCCAGCGGCACAGTCAGCCCTGTACTCCAACAGCACCGGGAGTTTCCTGAGCATCAGGAGGGAGGCAGCCAGGCAACACCATTAGCACCTCCAGACCGGCTCCTCTCTCCCAGGGCAGGAGGCTGCAAGGGGGAACGGACAGCTTTCTGACATGCTTCATTTTCCTTCTCGTCTTGTGTTCCCTCCCTGCGGACTCTTTCCTCAGCCTGGTCAGAGCCTGAGTGGTGGCTGATGCGCTGGGTTTCTATTCTGTAGGGTCGCTCTGCTCTGGAAACCCTCTGAGAGAACACCTAGGGTCTCCACCATGGTGTGTGGGGGGTGTGTGTGTGTGTGTGAGAGAGAGAGAGAGAGAGAGAGAGAGAGAGAGAGAGAGTGAATGAGTGATCCCTCAAGCAGAACAGCGTTCTGTGCACTCCTCTTGGGTTCACAGACTCGTGGGACCCAGTGAGCCCATCACATGGAATAGTACAGGCATCTTCTCCCCCTGAGCCTGATCTTTCTGATTTAAATGAAGAGTCAGTCAGCCCTGGATGTCCTAGAATAGGACACATGTGGAGGGACTGTGGGGAAACTGAAGAAGTGCAAGGTAGTTAAAAGAAAAATTAATTCACGGGCTGGAGTGGCTTATTGTTAAGTGCCTGCCTAGCGCACATGAGGCCCTGGGTTCCATTCCTAGCACTGAAAAAATAGATATGTATTCACATTTGCATACAAGGAAGCTCAGGTAGGCATTTTCCCACCAAATTGGACTGGTTTCTTGCCAACCAGGCCCTCTTGGATGGGACGGATGAGTCCCACATGTTTGAGATGCTCTGCAGGGTGGGCCAGGAGCACCCCTGACCTATAGCCAAGAATGGCAGATGGAGCAGTGTCCAATGCCTTTGCTCTCAAGCCTGGACAGCCTCTGACATGGGGTCTGGTGGGGTCACAGTGTTCTCCCATGGCCAGCAGGCCTGACAGCGTCCTCAGCCGGGTGCTCTTAGGCTCCTGCTACCCCAGTGACAGTCACCTGCTAAGACCCAGGGTCGCATCCTGGTAACCTTGCTTAAACTGAAGCTGGAAATACACATTTAGAGAAACTGCTCAATGTGAATAATCATCAAAAGGATGTGAACTGAAATAGCTGCAAGACGTGAGGGTTTTTCTGAGCCATAAAATGAGAACAGATGTTAAGATGAGGGCCCATGTGGCTGCGGGGACAGTGAAACAGTATGCTGTGTAGCTGGTGCTTGCGCCAGGGTAACCTGGCAATGCTGGGAGCCATCGTTTTGCACCTTTTGATTCACTGATTCCACGCATGGCAGCGACTCACCAATGTAGTGAAATATTTTATACAGTCCACCATAGCATTATTGTAAGGTGTCCACCTTAGCATTATAATAGGGGCAAAAAAATTAGAAACAATTTAAAGAACTTGCAGGGGCCTGGTTTAGAAAGTTCTTCTGATGGTATATCATAGAATCATTTAATGTGTTTATGAAAGGCTAATGATACTTTTTAAAAGGTGCTTAGATTGTTATGTGGGAAAAAAGCCAATACAAATTAAATATGGCATTAGCTCTTAATTCTGTTATACATTATGTAGAGAAGAAGAGAAAGATGCCAGGCGGGCATGGTGGCATAGCCTATAATTGCAGCTACTCTAGAGGCTGAGGGAAGGTCACAAGTTCAAAGCCAGCTTGGGCAAAATAGCAAGACCCTGTCTGAAAATAAAATACAAAGGGCTGGCTGGGCCAGCATTCTAGAAGGCTGAGGCATGAAGATTGCAAGTTCAAGCCCAATCTGCACAATTTAGCAAGATCTTACCTTAAAAAAAAAGTTAAATGGGCTGGGGATGCAGCTTAGTGCAAAGGCCCAGGGTTCAGTCCCTAGTAGTTCCCTCTTCCCTTGCAAAAAGTAAAGGACTGGGGTTGTAGCGCTCACCTCCCATGCACAAGACCCTGAGTTCAGTTCCCTTCCCCAAACGCCAACTATGGTTATCTTTGAGTGATGATGGTGGGAGTATACTTTTTATAATTAGCATCTAAGAGGAGAAAAAGTTTTATATAAAAAGGAGAATAAAAGGAGCTTCAGGCTCAAATAAAGGGGCAGTGAAGAGGACTCTTTCCCACAAGGCCAGTACAGTAGGCTTGGGGTTGGGAACCCGACCCTCATCCTCCTTCCCTGCTTCCCCAAGTTGTTACTGGATCTCCATGTGCTTCTTGGCCACTTAGCTCAGCTATAGCGCTCTGTGCCCAGAGAGGCTGCAGCTTGGTGCCTCCCTGCAGACGCCCCACCATAGCTGCTCCTCACGCTGCTTCTTCCTGGGAGGTCTGCTGGCCTGGCCCCAGCCAGGGCAGTCTGGGCCAAGCCTTAATGAAGGGGATGGGGCCAGGGTGGACCAGGGCAAGGACAGCCTGGTGGTCACCAGGACAAGCTTGGCTCCCTGGGCTCTGCCCACCCACACAGGAAGCCAGCCAGCAGGTCCCATTCCTGAGGAGGAGCGGGTAGTCTCCCTCTACCTTGGATGGACAGTGTGTCCCCGGCCCCTGCACTGTGCTCCTGGCCCCAGAAGCAGCCCTTCCACAGTCCTATCCCACCTTTACTTACAGAATCCGAATGTCGGGCATCAAAGGTCTGCAAGGAGTGGTGAGGAAGACGGTGAATGATGAGCTGCAGGCCAATATCTGGGACCCGCAGCACATGGACAAGATCGTCCCCTCGCTGCTTTTCAACCTGCAGCACGTGGAGGAGGCAGAGAGGTGAGCGAGCTGCACGGGAACAGCCCCAAGTCTGCTGCCAGCCCCTGGGGACCTCATGGCTTGGCCAGAAGACAAAACCCAGGACACGGCTAGGATCCAGACTGCCCTGAGTCAGAGCTGGCTCCTGGGGAACCTGGGGTCAGGCCTTCTTCTGGCTGCTGTCCCTCTCCGCCTCTGGGACAGTGGAGGGAGCACAGCGATAAAGTTGGCCTCCCTTGGGCAAGTGTCTATTCAGAACACAAAGGGCACATGAAGGACAAAGAGTTGAGTTCCCTTGTCTCTGGAAGCAGCAGGCCAAGGAGGTCTAAAGTATGTTTCAAGGCTCTAGTGAGGGCTTTCCCTTTGGACCTTCCGCCCTGACTTCCTGATTCTATTTCAGGCTTGCTTAGCTGGCTGTGCTACTGCACAGCTGTAGTCCCTAAACTGGATGGCAAGTTCAAACCCAAGGCAATTAGTGAGTTAGAGAGAGAGACCCTTCTTTTTTTTTATTTTAAAAATAAAAGGAGGAAAACATTAACAGACAGACAACCTTTTACAAAATAGCAAAAGAACAGTACAGACAATACAGAGTTACAAAGAAAGTGGTAGGAAATTAACAGTGCTTGTTGTATTACATATTGATATCTTCAAAGTGGTTTCTCATGAAAACAGATAGAGACATGCAATATTGATCAATCAAGGACTCATTAACAGTTTCAGCAAAGAAATAGAAGACAGTAGATCAACTATGTTAACTATCCTGTATATAGATACATACAAAATTTCTCCTTCTTTCCCTTCTCTTTTCCCACATAGAGAGACCCTTCTTAATGTAAAATACCTTTTAAAGGGGCTGGGGATGTAGCTCAGTGCAAAGACTCTGGGCTTGATCCCCAGTACCACAGACAAACAACACATGCCTGATCAGCCACACCCACTGCAAGAGTTGCCGATAAGTGGGTTTTCATGTGGGAACCCCGAAACTCCCTGACTCTTATTTTCCCTTTGTGCAGTGGGATGGAAGGGAAGGTTCATGTTGCTGTCCCACCTTGGCTGTATACCTGATGCTGGGTGCCCTAACGCATCTGTCAATGTCCAGCCACCTCCCAGCTGAGACTGGAAGGGGAAGCGGTGTGCCCCTTAGTGGCTGTTTCCAGAATCGCCACTCACTGACAAGCTCTCACTGCAGTTTCAGGAGGTCCTGGGGCCTGGAGTCCTGAGGTTTTCCAGTTAGTCAGTGTGAGGACTTGGGTACAGAAACACTCAGGGTCAGGTATACAGAAACACTCATGGTCAGTGCCTCACCTGGCTCATGGTGCTCAGAGGCACCTCCCACAGAAGTACATCAGGATTTCCAGTCTCCGCCAGTCTTCCTCCACTCTGGGCTTCCTTATGCTGTTTAATTTCTGATGGGCATGATGTCTCCCTGTTGCCTGGTGCAACCTGCATCAAGTTCCTGCTTGTCCTGACATCATCATTTGCGTGGAGGAAGCACAGAAACCCAGGGGTGCATGAAGCCTGACTCCCAGCATCCCATCCCCTTTTACCCGTGTGGCTCTGTTTCCACAGCCGGTCTCCCTCACCCCTCCAAGCACCAGAGAAGGAGAAGGAGAACCCGGCAGAGCTGGCAGAGAGGTGCCTGAGGGAGCTGCTGGGCCGGGCTGCCTTTGGCAATATCAAAAACGCCATCAAGCCTGTTCTCATGTGAGCTGAGTGTCCCTGCCCCTCTCAGCCCTCGGCCTTGGAATATTCCAAGCCTGGCATCTTCTGCCTGCTTGGGGAGGGGGAGGAGATGGCACTGTGGTGCCATGGCCAAGTCTGTCCCTTTTTGGTACCTGTGTTCCCTGCATTGTGATGGCAAAGTTATGCCCAGCGGCGCATGGGGAGCTGGTAGGAGGGTATCCAATGTGGAATGCAGGTGCCCAGCTTCATTCTCTGTGGCCGTGTGCAGCTCTGGGGCTGGGACTTCATCCCTTCCCTGTCACCACTACTTGTAAGCCCTGCCTCACTTTCCCGGGAACTGCCAGGGGCTCTCAGGAGTTCGTCTCTATCCCTCAAGCTGTCTGCTCCCTATCATCACCCCCTGATGTTTTCTGCCCCACAGCCATCTGGATAACCATTCCCTGTGGGAACCCAAGGTGTTCGCCATCCGCTGCTTCAAAATCATCATGTATTCAATTCAGGTAGGCTGGCCTCCCTCCTCCCGCTTGTCTTCCTTGGCAAGGTGCCTATGGAGGAGGACAGGCACTGAGGGAGAAAGCCAGATGTCTTCTGACCTCTCCTAACCCCTGCTGGTCTGCACCATGGTTGCCCAACCCAACTGCTGCAAAGGGCCAGTTCCGTTTTATATTTAGTACATCAAAGTAGATGTAATGGTTTTACAAAATATGATGAAAAAAGAGTCCTAGAAAAAATAAATGAAAAACTCACTCAAAATGCAAGTTTATGGATTGTGCACCTGGCTGCTGTGACAGTGTCACATTACGACTCTTTTACCATACCTATTTGATGTGAACAGTATCATATAGCTCTGAAATTGCCACTGGGTCAGGAGAAATGGAAAATATTTTTAAATGGACTTTGAAGTCTATTTAAAATGGGAAAATGTGCATGGCAGGTCTTCACTGATATCTGGCTGTCCTCGATGGTACAGGATGGAGGGCTGCAAGAAAGGGAATGTGGGGCTGGTGCCACCCAAGGTGTCCTGGGCCTTGGGACAGGCTACCTTACCCCAACCTGTGGGTCCCAGAAGAGGGCTGCCCGGGCTACTCGGGGGGTGCTGTTTGGGGACCAGCGTGTCTTCCTCCCCCCAGCCGCAGCACTCCCACCTGGTTATCCAGCAGCTCCTGAGCCACCTGGATGCCAACAGCCGCAGTGCGGCAACCGTGCGTGCGGGCATTGTGGAGGTCCTGTCGGAGGCAGCGGTCATCGCCGCCACCGGCTCTGTGGGTAAGGGCCCCGGAGTGAGGGAGGGAGGGAGGGCAGGCCGGACCCTGTGACAAGGAACTGCCTTGCAGAGGCTGCCTTGGCTCATGGTGAGAGGTGGCCCTGATTTCGGGTCTCCCATCCTGCTGGTCCTAGGGCCCACGGTCCTGGAGATGTTCAACACACTGCTGAGGCAGCTGCGGCTTAGCATTGACTACGCTCTGACAGGGAGCTACGATGGGGCCCTGAGCCTGGGCACCAAGATCATCAAGGAGCACGAGGAGCGCATGTTCCAGGAGGCAGTCATCAAGACCATCGGTGCGCAGGGTTGGGGCTCCGGGTGGTGGTGCTCCCTTGACACTGCAGTGGGTGGGGCCCTAGAGGGGTGGGGCCTGGGCCGGAGAGGGCCCAGGCTGGGAGACCAGGTTGCCAGGAGGCATCAGTTATAGTTACTGCGTCATTCAGGGATATTAGGGGATAAAGCCAACGATGCTATCTGTGGCCTGGCCCAGGCAGGCCCTGAGTGAGAACACAAAGCAGCCAGGATAGGTTTCTCAGCCTGGGCTTCTGGTCAAAAATAACTCTTCTGTGCCCTCCTTATGCCTATCTCATGCTTTGGGAACCAGAGGTGAGGTGGGGACTAAAGGGTGGGTGGAGGACACAGGGGAAATATGTGTGCACCTGGGTGTGGATGTGGAGCGCTCCAAAGCTGTCTCGGTCTAGCGTGGGTCCTTGCTTTAGTAAAAAGGAGAAAACTAAAGATCAGCACACACTGACAGGCCAAAGCTTTAATTGGAAGGTAAGAGAAGGTAGGGCAAAGGCTCCAGTTTGAGCAGTAGCTCTGGTGCAGGGCTGCAGACTGGCCTGTGCACCACAGGACAGAGGCCTGTTTTGTGGGCTGCTGCGGTGGACTTGAGTCCATCAGTCATTATGTCAGCCTTGATTTTGAAGCTCCAGGGAAACCTTCCTGGCTTGAGGAGTGGTTCTGTCCCCATGAGATGATGGGCTCTGTCTCGGCGGTCTGTCGGGTGAGGTTCTGCTTTTCCTGAGACACTGGTAACTGCTGGTTCAGGACAGTGACTGGAGACTTTTAGCCCTTCTCAATGGACAGTCTGAAATGCAGGGCTAGCAGCTGGGTGTCCTGGAATCCTCACGCTCACTCTTATCCTAGTACTGTGTTGAAGGTGGATGAGACAGGCTAGGTAAGCTTAGGGCCAGTTAACTCTGCTCTGCTGACAACTTTAAAATATTGAAATGCCAGAATCCCAAGTTTTAAGGTGAAGGATACAAACTGAAGGTAAAGCCTTGTCCTGCTTTTAGTTACCTGTTGTGCCTGTGTAGGCCCAAGAGTCAAGGGTTTTAGTAGAAACTACTGTTAAGTCTGCCTCAGAAGAAAACACAAATCATGGTTCTAATGAGTAACAGGTCAAGGGCCCAGGAGCTAATTTGACTCTGGTCCCTGTGGTGGTCTCTGACTTCATCAAAGTCATCCCACAGGTGTGTGAGGAACCCATCACCTCAGAGAGTTCCCCTGCCTGGGACCCGCTGAGCTTCCCTCCGATTTGAGAAGGCAGCAGGGCAGAATGATGTCATCAGGAGCTGTGTCAAGGCAGGACCTGCCCCAGGGAACCAGCCTGCAGCAGGCACTGGGCCCAGTGGGTACAGAGGCTCCTGCCTGTCCCGTGCCTATCGTCTCCATCCTCCTTCTTCAGTAAGGGGGCCAAGGCCTTAACCACAATGCTCAGGGACGTGACAAGCCAGGAGCCGAAAGCGAACTCTGGGCCCCTTCTTGAAGAGCCACTCACACCCGCACCCCCCTGGGCAGTTCTCTCTGTCCATGCAACTTGTTGAGCTACACCACTGAACCAGGAGCAGCCCCAAGGCTGTAGGCCTCACGGGGCCGTCACTCTGCCTTTCCCCTGCAGGCTCCTTTGCCAGCACGCTACCCACCTACCAGCGCTCCGAGGTGATCCTCTTCATCATGAGCAAGGTGCCGCTGCCCTCCTTGCACCATGCCGTGGACTCCGGAAGGGCAGGGTAAGCTTCCTTTCCATTCCCGCCTGTGTTTTCTGGCTCTCACTTCCTGAAGTGAAGGCACTGCCCTCTCTTCTCTCCTTTTACTCCTCAATTCCTTGGCAGCCATTGGGACCCTCAGATCCCACAGAACCCCCCTTCAGGGGAGCCATTAATTCCCTGGTGTGCTTCCTGTTCTGGAAGTCACTGTCCTGGGCGCTCAAGATCAGCCTCGTGGAGAGAACCGAGGGCAAGTGTGGGGTTTCTGCCCACATCTCCAGCCTAGTGAGTGTGTGTCTCTGGTCCACAGGGAGAACAGAAACCGGCTGACCCAGATTATGCTGCTGAAATCCCTCCTTCAGGTGAGTCAATCTTATTCCCATTCCTGCTTTGCCTCTGCAGGACATAGCTCTTTCCAAGGAACTAAAAGAAGGCCACCAGTTGTGCAAGTCCCACACTGCACAAATATGCCCAGCTAAAAGGATGAATGAGGGGCTGAAATCCACTAGCCAGGCTGGCTCCACCAAACTGGGGGTCAGCTGTTAGCCGAGTGAATACCTTTTCTAATTTTCACTAAGTTTTTTTTTATTGGCTACTAATAACCTGTCACTTAGGCAGGGTATGTCTTGAGATGGAATCTACTGATTCCTATCCTTTTCTCATACCCTTCCTAGGTCCTGTCTCCCCCTTGGCATTTATGCCTGTTGCATCTCCCAGCTGCCATCTTTTCCCTCTGCAGCAGTTTAGATGGCTTTCTCTTATTTTCCTTCTTTCTCTTCCTTCCTTCCTTCCTTCCTTCCTTCCTTCCTTCCTTCCTTCCTTCCTTCTTTCTTTCTTTCTAGTACTGAGGGTCAAATCCAGGGATTCTCTACCACTGAATTACACCCCCTTCCCTGACTGAGTGGCAGATTTATTTATTTATTATTTATTTATATTTTGAGACAGGGTCTTGCAGAGTTGCTAACTAGCCCAAGTAGAACCCAAACTTGTGATCCATCTGCCCCAGCCTACCTCAGTGCTGGGATACGGGAGTGTTCTACCATCCCCAGCCTGTCTGCCTCAATCTGGTCTTCTCAAACATTGTTTCCCATGGCCAGCAAGACTCCCCAGAGACTGAGCATGGGGCTTTTGTGATGTGCCCCTCGGGCCCCGTGCCCAGCCCCAGCCCCAGCTCTGGGTGTCTCACAGCTAGATGAATCTCATAGTTGCTCTTTCCTCCATCTCTTTTTAGCTATTAAATGCAGCCACAGGGAGGTTTTCTAGCGATGCTGTTCCCAGGTGTTGCCCCAGGTCACAGTAGAGCACAGCTTACGGTGCATGACTTGGAGCAGTGGAGGCTCCCTGTACCCTTTTCCTCCCCACCCATCTCAGTCGCAGCCATGCCACCCTGGGCAGACCCCTAAGCCCATACAGACCTTCCTTTCCCTTTCACCAGCCTCTACCCTACGTGTTACTGTATTTTACAAAGCTCTCACACGGCCCACATGGAGGAATAAAGTCACCTCCTTACATCTTCACATCCCTGCCATTGCATGCTGAGTTTAGCCTCACTCATTTGTGCTTGGCACCACATGGAGGTGACAGTTTGAGGTTCACTCCCATACCTCCCCCTTCAGTGAACACGGATATTCGCTATGGATGCTCTGGCTGGGCTAGACCCTTAGGCCCTCCGAATCATCCTCGGCATTGTCCCACTGTGTGGGCTCAACAGGAAAGATGCCCTGCTGCTGTCATATGCTTTGACATCCTATGCAATGTGTCTGTGTATGCCAGCTGACTTTAGTCAGAGGTCCTCATTGTCACCGTGCTAGGAGAGACCTAATCAGAGGCGGTGGGTGTGTTCCCTGGGGAGGTTGTTGTGAGGTCTGATGCTTCAGCCTGGCCGCACAAGTTCTCCTGCTCTCTGGTTCTCGTAACTGCCCGCACTTGCTGAAGCACTGCCCCTTTGGCGGCTCCATTGTCCCCTGCCTGGCTGCAACATTGGGTTCAGGAGTTCCCTGGCTCTTACTCCCCTCTGCGGCTCATCTCTTGCTTGCTTTTAACACTCAGTGTGCCTGCACTCTATCCTCATCCATGCTCCTGCCTACCGAGCCGTGCCAAGTAGCTTGTCTAGGTGGTTATTGGAGTGTCCCAAAAAGGTGTGTGTGGCATCCAGAGCCTGAGAGGGAGGGAATGGATGGACGCTTGCTCAGACCCAACTTCTGTGGCTATTTCTCCATCTTCTGGCTACATCCAAGAAGGACATGTTCCTAAGCTCACCTGTGCTGGGCTCTCTGCAGGTATCCACAGGTTTCCAGTGCAGCAACATGATGTCAGCCCTGCCCAGCAACTTTCTAGACCGCCTTCTCTCCACCGCTCTCATGGAGGATGCGGAAATCCGCCTCTTTGTTCTAGAGATTCTCATCAGTTTCATTGATCGCCATGGCAACCGCCACAAGTTCTCTACCATCAGGTGAACGTGGGGTCTTGCCTGTACTTGCATGATGGGGAAGAAGCCTCCCAGAAGGGCTTGTCTTTTTGGCCGGTAACCTCACACCCAGGTGGAAGGATGGTTTGTATATTCAGGGTGATCCCCAACACTGACCTTGGAATCCCGCACGGGGAAGAGACTGAAGGACAAGGATGGCTGGGGACCGGCACAGAATGGAGGTTTGAGAGATGAAAGGAAGTGCTAAGGAGAGTTTTCGGGTTGGAGGAAGGAGTGTCGTGTTATCAGTGGAGACTGAGAGAATTGGGGGTCATAAATGGAAGAAGAGAAAAATCAGGCTCAAAGATTGGAGAGAAAGGAACAGGAGCTTGAGAGTGTGGGAGAAAATGGGGGCTAAGAACCATGGCCGGGAGCATGCAGGAGGCTTTGGTGCCAGCTTACAGCTTCGGGGTTAAAGCCCAGTGACACCATGTAAGCTCAGGATGGGCTCTCCCAGGGACTAAGGGTCCCTTTCATCCCCTTCTAGTACCCTCAGTGACATCTCGGTCCTGAAGCTAAAAGTGGACAAGTGCTCCCGACAGGACACCGTCTTCATGAAGAAGGTAGCCAGTGAGTCCCAAGCAGGCCAAGCCAATGGGTCCAACCTTCCTGTCTCTGACTCACTGCTGACCACTGTCCCCAGGGTCTGCCCTTCTCTCTGCAATGTGTGGTCTGTTAATTAGCACCCCATCCCCGCACCTCAGGCGTGGAGCCCATAGTGATCCTCACTGCTGGGGCCAAAGCACCGCTGCTGCGCCAGTCCCTGCCACTGATCACATGCTGCTCCTACAGCTGGGTTTGGGCAGCTTTGGTTGCTGGTGTTGCTGGGGCCCATCCATCCCTAACAGCACATTCCCATATGGATTCCCTTCCACTGGGGTCTGCTTTGAAGACATCCACTCCCACCCCACCCACTGTGGCTGTCCTCTGCCCCTGCGCCCATCCACAGCACTCGCAGCAGCTGTACAGGCACATCTACCTGAGCTGCAAGGAGGAGACCAACATCCAGAAACACTACGAGGCTCTCTACGGCCTGCTGGCTCTCATCAGCATTGAGCTGGCCAACGAGGAGGTGGTGGTGGACCTCATCCGCCTGGTGCTGGCCGTTCAGGTGGGCCTGGGATGGGCAGAACCCAGGGACCAGGATCCTGGACAGGGCCTGTCCTGGCCAAGTACTGGTAAAAGTATGAAGTAACAGCTGTTTAGCAGTTGTTCCAGAGCCTAGCAACACTGTACTCTTAGTTGACCATCCCTCTGTGAAGATCCCCATGCTCTTGTCTGGGGGACCTTAGAGAGTGCTTAATTCTTGGCCGTGGTTCATTTTCAAGTTAAAGACCTAGGTAACAGGATCATTCAGAAATACCCCTGAGTTCCTACAATTTCAAGTCTGAGTGAGATTCCAAGGATTCCTAAGAGGGTATCCCTAAGTCCTGAGTGATTCCAAAACAAACTTGTCTAAAGACTCTCTGGTTCTCAAATGTCGGTGTACTGTACAGTTGCCTTACGCATGTGTTAATAATACCATGCATATTCTCAGAACTGCTAAGTGAGTCTCAAGCGGGGGACCATGTATATTTAACAAAGCCTCCTGCGGGATACATAGCTGCTAGCGTGGTGCTAGGCAGGGCCTGAGATTTTTAAGGTCTGCCTGGGTGAAGTATCATCCTGGGAGTTGGGAGGGGTCCTTAGATCTGTCAGGCTGAGGCCTCCAGGTCTGAAGCCAGATGGGCTCCCTACCCTAGAAGGGTGGCGAGGCTGGGAATTCAGCAAGGGCGGGTCTTGGACAACCTGCTTGACAGTGCTAAATTCTCCAGGGCCTACCTAGACATGATAATTTTCTTAATTCTATTTACCCTGAAGAAGTGGAACTTGGATTCTTTTGTGGCACAGTCCCCTAAGGACTCTCATAGCTTTCTCTGTTGGGAATCCAGTTTAGCAGGCTGCCCACCCAGCCCAGTCCTCTGAGAATCAGCTGTACCGTAAGACGCCACATCCTGGCACTGGAATTACAGAGGTTTGGGCAAGAATGGTTGCTGCAGCTATAGCTACCTTGTGGGAGTCTAGGGCATTGCCTCTGACTCGGTATTTAAGACCCCCAGCACGTGGATTGTTCAGTTTCCTTCCGCGCTAATGAAGATGACTATGTCTCCCAGGAAGTTACGGGGCAAATACTCGGGACTGAGCAGAGATGAGTCCTCTCTAAAGAAGCTGGGAAGGATGGGCGGAGGGTGGGGGCTCCAGTGTACTTGATGGGCGGAGGGTGGGGGCTCCAGTGTACTTTGTTGCTGAAAAACTCTAACAGCCCATCTGTGTTGCCACAGGACGTGGCCCAGGTCAACGAAGAGAACTTACCCGTGTACAACCGCTGTGCCCTGTACGCCCTGGGCGCAGCCTACCTGAACCTCATCAGCCAGCTCACCACAGTGCCCGCCTTCTGCCAGCACATCCATGAGGTCGGTGTCCTTGTGAGCCTGAGTGCTGGGGGCCCTGGGCTGAGGGTGCTCCTGGGAGCTACTTCTCCCTAACTGCAGTGCGCTCTGCTTGGTCACAGTGCTGAAGAAAGGGTTGAACTCAGAACTAATAATAATGAGAAGTTACGTGGGGCGGCGTTTCCCCCACCTGACAGCAGAGCAGGCCAGGGCTGGCACAGGAGAGTCCTATACCTGCTTCCAGCCCCACCCGCAGAAGCACGCATCCCTCAGAGTATGCACACCAAAGCCACTTCGTGAGGGGTTTTGCCATAAAAGTTCTCACACACCTCAAAAGCAGCATGAGTAGAATAGTAGAATAGTGAACAGCATGAATAGAATAGAATTAGCTGTCATGCAGATGAAATACTGAGATTTCCCTGTGTTGACTTCGTCTATCTCCTTTTTTTCCTTTGCTAAAATGGTTTTAAATAAATCACAGCTCTCTGCCTTTGCACATTGCATATATCAGTGTGCATGGCTCACAACAAAACACAAGCACCTCCTTCTTTGACTGTCGTGCTATTCACATGTTAAAAAGAGCTGGGGATGTAGCTCAGTATGAAGCCCATGGGTTTAAACCCCAGCACCACAGGAAAAAAAAAAAAAAAAAAAGACAAAGAAAAAAAAGAAAATCCCTTAGTATCTCTAATACCCAGTTTGTAGTCAGTTTAAAACCTGCTGAAGTATTTGTAGGTATAATGATACGATGCTAGGGTTGACTTTAAATGCACTACCCATACAGAGTGAAAACAGAAGAAACCACAGGTCTCAGCTGGCCTGGGCTGGCTGAGGTGTGGGTGTGGCCATGCCAGGGACCTCGCCCAGGGAGCTGGATCCGCTCAGTCTCTGGCTAACAAGGGAGGGCAGGAAGGGCAGTGCCCAGACATACTCTTCATTGGAAGTGACTGGATCCCAGAGGTGGGACTAGTGAGGATCCAGGCAGTGCCACCTCACCCACACACCTGCATGCCCGGACACTGAGGAAGGCTCGAGAGGTCATTGTCTAGCAGGATGTTACTACAAGATGCAAGTTTGAGACATGGTGTAGCCTAAGTTCTCTTTTACTTCAGTAGAAAGCACAGGAATAGGGCACAAGAGCCACAATCCAAGTCCCCTAAGAACGAAGCACCCTTAATGCATGTGTGTTGCTTATGATACAGCTTGAGCAGGCTACGTGGGCCTCTTGCACTGCTCTGAGTCTTGCAGGGGACCTGTGTCTCTCACTGGAGAAGCCTAGCTGTGGCACGCTCTCCAAAGGGCTTTTGGGAGCAGGGAAATGCGGGACTGCATGGTGGCAATTTCTGTCTCTGTCCTGAGCTCCCTGGGTCTGCCAGGCCCCACTCTCGTCATTGGATTCCTCCCAAACTCCAGGTGATAGAGACCAGGAAGAAGGAGGCTCCATACATGCTCCCTGAGGACGTGTTTGTGGAGAGGCCCAGGTGAGACATATCGGGATGTGGCTGAGGGTGGCTGAGGACTGCCAAGGCTGCTGGGCAGGAGGTGGGCAGTCTGAGGCCAGGACAGGCTACACACCCAGAGGCTCAGGCCTCTGCACAATCCAGGCAGAGAAGCCCCTGCCTGTGGCCATTGAGTTACCATCATCCACGCTCGAGTGAGTAATGAAGAGCCAGGCTGGGGTGTTGTGCTGTAGAGATGCAAGTCTGGGAACGTTGGCCAAGCACTGGCCAGAACACACTTCTTCAGCACAGAGGAGCTCATGGGAAAGATGTGTTGAAAAAAACAAGGTGTCCAACAGGAAGGCCCAGCTTTATAAGTTATGGCTCATCTGTGCAATAAAATAACATAAATAATATTAGTGATGTTTTGGGAGAGTATTTCGTGTGCAGTATTCTCTGTTTGTTTTTTGTTTGTTTGTTGTTTTTTGTCTTTTCTTCCGGTACCAGGAATCAAACTCACAACCTTGCGCTTGCCAGGCAGGCGCTTTGCCACTGAGCTAAATCCCCAGCCCCCAGTATTCTCTGTATAGTAGGTAATACAGATCACAGAAGAGCAGTGGGGGAAGGGACATAAATGTGTGTGACTGAAGGGTTCTGCACAAATGTAAATGGTGATCATCTGTGGAAATGGGACCGTGGGTGGTTTTTGTCTTTAGTTTGTCATTTTCCATAATGAATATGTTACTTTTATAATAAAGAATGCTGTCAGGGTAGTTACCCACAGTTGTACCTCTCCTCTTCTCTCCTTTGTTGTCCAGACTGTCGCAAAATCTTGATGGTGTGGTGATTGAGTTCCTCTTCCGCCAGAGCAAGATCAGTGAAGTCCTGGGAGGCAGTGGCTACAATTCAGACCGGCTCTGCCTGCCCTACATCCCTCAACTTACAGGTATGACCTCTGTGCAAGGGCTCCCGTGCCTGCCTCGGTCTTTTCTTAGCCAGGTAAGGGCCTAAATGTAAGCACTCCAGGGCCCTTTGACTGCCTCCTATGGCATCTTAGGTGTTGCACAAGTATCAAAAGAAAAGACACTGGAATTTATGGTGACATGCTGGTTTCCCCAGCTCTCTATGGATGGAGCAGTACCTTGTGCTAAAGAGAACATGCATGGGCTACAGAACTAGAAACCCAGTTCAAGACCTTGGTGCAGCTCACTGCCTGAAACTCTTGGGCAAGTCACTGGGCACCCCTGAATTTCCATTTCCTCAACTGCAGAATACTTGCCTCAGAGGGCTGGTGTGAGAGATCCGCAAAATAACAAAGGCAAAGGCACTTTGGAAATGCCATGCAACGATGGCTGTTGTTGCTGTTTGCAGATGATGCTACATAAGTTGAAATATGCTTTCTGGTCATAAGTAGCTTCTTGGTTCTCACCAATGATGCAAAATACCAAACCAACCACCCTAAGATGGGTGGAGAAGGCCCAAGCCATTGGAAGCTTGAAGCCTATTGTCTACCAAGTCAGGGAAGATTGTGTAGCAAGCAAAGGCCATGGGAAGATGGACCAGGACCTGACTCTAGTTCTCTAAGGGCTGGGACTCCAGTTTCTGGGTTCTTCTTTTCCAGATGAGGATCGCTTATCCAAGAGGAAGAGCATTGGAGAGACCATTTCCCTGCAAGTGGAGGTGGAATCCAGGAACAGCCCAGAGAAGGAGGAGGTAAATGTCCTTGTTATTGTCCTGCTGAAGCTTCCAGAAGCCTGATGCTCCACACCCTCTTAAAGGCACAGTGCATTGAAGGTTACATGGAAGTTAGTTTCTCAAGTGAAATGTTTTCCTGCTACTGTCACCATATATGTATCACTAGTATCCATCTGGAAGTGTTAGTTATTAACGTCTTGCCCTACTCCCATGAGAATGTCAGAAAAATTACTGTGGAAAAGTTTGCTGGTCACCATTCCCTGCCCTCAGTGGGTCAGTGTGCACCATGTTGGAAGTCAGAAGGCTTAGCAGGAGAGATGTGTTCATAATATTTCTTCCAGGTATAACAGTAATGTTTTTCTAAATTAAGACTTAATTTCTTTAAAGCAGTTTTAACTTCACAGAGGAATTGAGAGGAGGATGCAGAGATTTCCCGTACCTTCCCAGCCCCTTCCACACATAACCAGCATCTCCACTATCAGTATCCACACCAGAGGGGTACATATGCCATTATCAAGGAGCCTACGTGGGCACACTATTGTCCCTCAAAGGCCACTGTTTATATTGGAGTTCATGCTTGCTGTTGCACATTCTATGGATTTGGTCATGTACCCACCACTAGAGTGTCATGCAGAGTATTTTCACAACCCTGAAAATGCCCTGTGCACATCTGTTCATCCTTTACTGCTACCAACCCCTGATAACCAAGATTCTTTTAAAAGAGAAAGCCACAGCTGTGCCTTAAAGATCCCTCTTCCTTCCACCCTTCCTTACAGTCCATGAATATCTAATTTCTGTGCAAATTAACATGTGATATCTGCCATTATTTCACTTCTCTACCTCAACAAATAAAGCACATGTACCCAAGAGTCTAAGAAAGCACAGTGGAAATACCATAGTTGCTGCCCTAAGTGAGAAAGAAAAGGGGGTGCAGAGAGGAGAGGGAAAGCAGTCATGAGGTGCTGATCGCACCTTTTCTTTATGATTACTGCCCCAGAGGGTCGGGGATCAACAGAGCAGAGGGTGAGGCTGGGGCAGCAAGGCCTGCATGGCCTTGGGCTCAGGGACCCCGGCATTCCCAGGTTCTTACACCCATTAGGGCTGATACAACCTGGAGTACAGCTCTGCTGGCGAGTCTTTCCCCAGATGTGATCAGAGGACAGAGAATCTTTGGGGGTCAGGATCAAGCCTCGTTCCAACCAGGCCCTTGACCACTTCATTTATTGGAGCAGACCCCCAGCTGGATGGCAGGGAGCTCTGGCTTGGGCTAATTGGACAAGTGAGGTGAAGAGGTGGAACTGGGGCCCTCTGGGGAGCTCCCAGCTGTCAGAGACTAGGAAGCTGCCTTGCATCAGGCCTCAGGGGGAGCTGGCTGCTGTTTCCCTGCAGAGGTGATTCTCCTGGCCTGAGCGTTAAGAGAGAGACCCTCAGAACTGATGAGTTAAGGAAAGCTGAAAGAAGAGGAGAAATGCTTACCTGGATACAGGCAGAGCCACCAAGCCACTAGTGGCCTCTTGGGCCCCCATATCAGCTCCTTCCATCTGGGGAGCTCATTCAGGGGTGGCAACCTCTGCCCCGCATCCCCTCCTGACACACAACACTGCTACCTTCAGCCCATTGTGTCCTGGTCCAGAATCCTGCAGTGTTCCCTATGGCCATCACTGTGGGTGTTTAATCAGTGCTGGTTTGGTCAAATCCAGTCCTAAGAATCAGAGGCAGTTATGGTGTGGCCTGATCCTATCATATCATTTTATCCCAGCGCCACCCAGCACAGGTCCACCTTCCTCCTCAGGAGGGACCACTCCCACTCTGCCCACGCTGTCCTCAGCCACCCCGTGTTTGCGAGTGCAGAGGCCACATGAGATCTTCACTTGCTCTTTTGATTTGTGAGCTGCCGTCCTCCACTGCCCAGCTCAAGTTCCATTTCCGCTATACGCTTCTCTCTCCTGCTCTTGCCCAGTGACCATCACACCGTACAGCTCCCTCACACCTCGCACATGAGTATCTGACGTTGGCTAGTGCTGCCCGTGCCTGAATGGATGAATCCTCAGTGCAGAGTAGGGCTTGGCGCAGCAGTTCCTCTGTTCACAGATTTCCTGAGTCCTATCGCTGAGAGTCCTGAAAATGTGTTCCTTGCCCCAAGGCCCCTGCCTCTGCACTCTTGTTCCCAACCGAGCCACCAGCCTGACTTGCGTCCCTTCCTAAACTCTTGTTAGTGAAATCATTTTCTTCTGTGTCTGCTTCTTTCCCTGTTATGTTTAAGGGATGGAGTGTGAACCAATCATGAGTTTAGTGGGAATTCCTGAAACTCAGTCCACATCGTCCAGCATCTGACCTCAGATCGTGTGTCCTCAGCGTCCCTTTCTGTGGTTTGCAGTGCTTCCCACCCTTCCACAGGCTCTGAGAGGACTGAGATCCTGTGGCCCAACTCCTTGCACTGACCTCAGCAATGGAAGGCCTGGCAGTGCTCATCATGCATTTCTTAGCTTCAGTAAATCCTCAGATCACCTCAGCAGTAAATTAATAACTCTTACTGCAGTTGCAGTTCTTGCAGTTGATGTCATATTTGCTAGCTGCCTCTTCTTGTTCCCAGTAGTTTATATTGATGAGCTCTGGTGATTTTTTAAAGGTTACATGGTATTCTGCTCCCAAGGGGCTTGCTGTGACAGGCTCAGTAGGGGACAGAGGCAGTGAGTTCTCTTGGGTGAGTCTTGGGGCTCCCTTCTTAGGCCACACCCACAAGGAGTCAGCCTGCCCGCCTGTACCTGGCTGGCCTCCTCCATGCTACTCAGGGCAGGTGGGAGACCTGGAGAGAGGCCCATTAGGACATCTTCCGAGAAGCTCTGGCTGCCTCTCCTCCACCTCTGAGCTTGTCTATCCCCTCCCCACAGCGCGTGCCAGCTGAGGAGATCACCTATGAGACACTGAAGAAGGCCATTGGTGAGTGCCCCAGGGACTCTGGTGAGAGGGGAGGGCTCCAGATCTGCCTCTCTTCCTGGTGTGCCTCAGCCAGGGGCCTGGAGCAAAGGCCTTGGCTTCCTACAGAGTCAGTGTGGCCACCAAAGCTGCAGCTGAACCCCCGCCCTCCTGATGGTGGTCACTCGTGTCGCCCTGTGTACCCCCATCAGGAGGCCCTATTCCTATGGATGGCAGCTGCCTCTAAAAGTAATCAACTGAGGCCAATGGCCAGATGGCCAGATGAAACAGAATTTTGTATAAATATTTTGACACTGTATTTTGGTGGAATATGATACAAAAGAACAAGTCAACCCATGAAAGATATTAAGAGCAAATCATTAGCATTTATTTAATAAGGGCAAAAGACTTTAAAATGCAGAGTTACCTTATTTATCTGGATAATTGCACAATGATGTATTTTCATTAAGAAAGTTTTTCTGATGACAATGTCCCTTTAGTTTAATGTACTTTTAATTAAGCCTTTTAAGTTTTTTCTAATTGTGAGTGGTGCACTTTCCAACTATACCTACTGCTTACCTTTTTTTTTTTTTTCTTTTTGTACTGGGGATTGAACCCAGGGCCTCCCAGAGTGTTGAGATGACAGGCATGTGCCACCATGCCTGGCTTGCTTGTCTTCTGAAATTGAACATGGCAAGCATACCTGCCCCCCGCCAATACCCACACTTTTTTTTGGAAGGTGTTGTCTCATTTCGGATACCAAGTGGCACATGTAAAGCCTTAAGCAAAATGGCCGCAGACTGTTCCACCCTGGTGGCCGTGTTGACGTTCCTGGTATCTGGCTTTTTTCATTGTTGATGTCCCTTTCAAATTACCCTCAGTACTAAAGGAACCAACTGTTCCAGGACTTTCTGTTTAAAAGTCCTAGCAGCACCTCTGCTGCTTAGCACTTTAAAAGCCCAGCTGATTCTCAAACTCAGTACAAAGCCTCAGGCAGAACCAAGAGGAGGTCCCCCCTCTCTGGGACACCACTGTCCCTTACCCTTAGCAGGGAACAGAACACTGTGAAGACATCACCCACCTTCCTACCTCCTTGAGTCCCTCCCTGCTGTCCTCAGTGGGGAGGACCTGAGTGCTCACCCAGCCCTCGGTGTCCCTGTCACAGTGGACAGTGTGGCGGTGGAGGAGCAGGAGCGCGAGCGGCGGCGACAGGTGGTGGAGAAATTCCAGAAGGCACCGTTTGAGGAGATCGCGGCCCACTGTGGGGCCCGGGTGAGTGGAGCATCACAGGCCAAGCCAGACAGACCAGATCTGGGCCCAGGGCAGGTCTGAATTTAGAAGACCTTTCTGGCTTATTGTCCTTTAGAAATTAGGACTCAGCATCCAGGACAGAGATCTCTGTTGTCCCAACGTCCTACGTTGTTCCCTGTGAACCCAAAGCCTTGTGTGTTCATCCTACATTCTTCAGACCACACAATTTTCACAGATGAAAGACGTCCTGACCTCAGGAGCCCTAGTACCGGACTGTCTGGTCAAATTCATTCTAATCATGATAGGAAGTATGGAAGCAGCACTCAACGTCACTCGGGCGCCTTTCATTTATCAGCTTACTTTATCCTCATAACTTGGGGAGGTGGGTGCTATTATGCACCCATTACAGCACAGTGGGAGAAGGACAAGTGGCGGAGGAGAGATGGGCAGCACTTATAGCAGGACCCTTTTCCGGCGGGGGACGCTGGCTGGGCTTCAGAAGAGACATCTGTGAGTGAGGGAGCCAGACACATGGGGATGGCCACGCAGGGCTGACCATGCAGGGCTGACCTTGACACTGACTATAAGCCAGAATTCATTAGCCGCTGTGTCAGCCTGCTTAGTAACAGTGTGATGTGACCACAGCATTCCAAGTCTGCAAATAATATTTGATGTCAGTGCAAATACATGCCATTATATGTTTACTTTTTTGTTGTTTTCTTGGAGACAGGGTCTTGTTATGTAATTCAGGCTGGCCTCAGACTCATGACAACCCTCGTGCCTCAGCCTCTTGAGTGCTGGGATTACAGGTGTGCACCACCACACCCAACTTTTATATGTACTTACATAATCATATATTTTATATGTGTATAAAAAATAGACTTTCCTAGCCTATAGTATCCTAATTTCTTCACCCCACGTTGAGAGGTAGACTCAACATATTTCTTGAGCAAGGAGTTGAAGCCCACTCACTGGACACATGTGAGCCGAGGAAAGAGCCAGCACTAGCGTAGTCCCGTGAGCCTGAGCCCAGAATTGAGGGGCAAAGGTCTTAAACTCTGGAATTGCTTGCCTAAGTCTCGCCTGGTTTTCCTGGGTCTCCACCCAGCCTTTGACAGATGGCTGTCCCTGACCTGAATCCACAGTCAGGGTCCAGCAGACAAATGCTGGGACAAGTTCATACCTGGTAACTTCCTGTGGCTGCCACTGCCTGGCACTGCCAGTGTCCCCTGGACAAGTGCCCTGTGAGTCCACCTGTGGGGTCCCCGGGGAACCCCAACTCACTGCCCCTCTCTTTGTGTCTAGGCATCACTGCTGCAGAGCAGACTCAACCAGATCTTTGAAATCACCATCCGGTGAGTAGCAGCCCCGGGCAGGAGACCCCCACCTCCCCAGGCTGGGGTCAGCAGCCAGCTCTCCTGGACAAGGAAAATGGTGATCAAGGAGGGGAAAAGCCACCTCACTGTGGCCTGGAAGGAGCCAGGGGTCCTCATATCCCAGGCTGGTGCTTCATTCTAAAGCAGCTGCGTCCTGGTACAGCCGGCAGGGAACTTAGACTGAGCTGTGTGTAAATTATTGGAGTAACCTAAAAATCTGGGAGCCTGAGGGGTGACCAGGTCTCCAGTGCCAGGCAAAGAGAAACCCACATCAGCTGCTGTGTTTAGTTGCACAGGGTTGGGACCCCAGAATTCCCACCTCATGGGTTTCTTCTCCATGTTTCCCTAGGCCCCCGCCAAGCCCATCGGGAACCATCACCGCCGCCTACGGCCAACCACAAAACCACTCCATACCCGTCTACGAGATGAAGTTTCCTGACCTGTGTGTATATTGAACTCCTGGAGGTGAAACTTCTCGCAGGGATGGGGTCTGAGGGAAGGGCTGACCCTCATGCCCACCCCTGCCTCTGAAAATCCAGCTGGGATCTCTGACAGTTGCCTCCTCCCCAGCTAAGTAAAGGTGAAGCCTCCAGGCCCCTCCGGAACTTCATGGCCCTCCCGCCTCTGCCTCACCTTCCCTGAGAAGACCCAGCCACCTGCCCCTCGGGGGCCACGAGCATCTCACCTGTGCCCTTCTTCTCTTTTGTCAGCCAGGGACAGAGAATCATGGGGTTTCTCTAGAGAGAAGGGGTGGGGGAAGCTCTGCCTGTGTGGTGGGTCAGGGGCTTCCACTGAGCTGCATCTCGGGGCACATCTGGCATCCTCGGAGGGAGCCAGCTGGAGGCTTGGTTGGTCCAAGGAGGAGCCAAGGCAGGCTCCCTGGGAAAGGAGAGCTGAGAGCTGGAGATGCTGCTGTTCTCCTCCCGAGCAGTCCCCACCTCACCCACTCGAGCCTTAGGAGTCTCTTCTGCTCTAGCTGGCCCCCCAGTTGTCTGCTCTTTCTGTCTGCTGTTACTGAACCTTGAGCCCCTTGTAGTTGGAACTGGGGGTGAAGACAAGCCAGGTGGGGCCATGAAGGTGAATGAAGGCAAGCAGGCCTGGGGGTGGAAAGGGGCTGGTTCTGCCTCCAGTCATGGGCACAGGTGGGACAAGTTGTGTCCCTCTGTAGCGTCTCTCCTTCGTTCAGAGGGGACTTGTGGGTGGTTCTCTGTCTTCTGAATGTTTCTCTGAGTTAGTTGGGTTCTCTCTCTGTTGTTTTTCTTCCAAGGACCCTAAGGAGTTTCTACAACCTCTGGGTTGAGGGGAGGCAGAAAAAAGATAGTGTAGTTCAGGATGGCAAACCTTGTGGAGCTTTCAGTTGTAGCAAACAGCCACCTATGGCACACATGTCATAGGTTTCCCACCACTGTTTTAGTTCTAGAAGACTCAAAGGGGGAGGCAGTGCAGGGGCCCTGAGGTCTGTCCACGGTGCCTCCAAGGACCACGCTCCCACCTGGGCTGGGGAAGCAAGGCGAGGGAGGAGTCAGGCAAGTGGCCCTTTGGGGCTCAGAAGCCAACCTTTTGGATATTCCAGTTGAGGAAAGGGGCTAGCGCCTACTGTTCAAGTGATTTCTTCATGCTCTGGAAAAGTGGGGCACTGGATGCCACCTGGCCTAGCTTAAAACCTGGGGAGAAACCATGGAAACCCCTTTAGGTTCTGGGCTTCTGTTTCCCCTGAGTGCCACCTGCCTGTCCCTGAGTGCAGCAAACTCAGAGCGCAGGGTATGAAAAAGCCCACTTGCTGCTCTCTCCACAGTTCCCTTTTCTGACCTTCCTCTGAGTGCCTTTGGGTATCCTGGTGCCTCTGGAAGCAGCAGCCCCCTGTAGTCCAGAGGAGCCCTTTATTTTCTTTCCAAACTGTCTATAACTTTCCTGAGCTGAAGTAGCTCACAGTGAGGTATGAATGGTCAGATATTCCTTCTGAGGAGAACTTGCTTTTAAAAGGGGGGAGGATGGGTAGATTTCTTGACCCACAGGAACCCCTTTTTAGGCAGTATGGCAAGGGGTCAGAAGGAGGCTATTTCTGCTCAGGGCTGGCAGGCTTCTCAGGACACCCTCAGGTCACATCCCTGCAGTGACAGACCGACCATCAGGGCAGATGAGTACATGCTCCAAAATTGACACAGCCCTGACACACTGCACTGCGGTGAATGTTGGGGGAGGGGCCGCCAGAGCCTTCCTCCTTGGAGCTGTGTAGTTCCCACACTTCGAGGCATCTCTTCCCCGGGGTCACTGCCCCAGCGCTGTGGGCGTGTGGCTTGTGCATGGCCTGCATGATCACAGGCCTGGGCTGGGGGTAGGCTTCTGCTCCCCAAGGCTTTGGGGCCATATTTTGTGGCTTTTGTGTAACTTATGCTCAACCCAACTCCACAAGCATGAATTTAGATTTCTCTCTAATATCTCATTATTAAGAAACCGAGTTTGAAATAACTTTAAACAAACTTAAAAGCAAATAACCTCTAGAAAAAAAAACTAAAGAAATTTAACACTGGAGCCACAAACGTCTTCCCTCACCAGATCGTTCCATCTCTTATCCCGTGCTTGGCTAACATAGGGGACTCTGTGTCTTCCTTGTACCCGGGTGGCATTAAAGTTCTTCCCGGTGGCACATTCACCCTGAGTCCTTCACCCTGAGCACTGCCCTGAACCAAGGGGCCCGGTTCTGGGACTCAAGATTCATTTCCTGGAATCATTTTCTTTTTAAAGGCAGCTTTAGAATCAGAGACCTGAAGGTTTGCTCAAACTTCTTGGTCTCTCACCCACTCCTGCAAAGTGAGAGAAGAAAAGGCTGTGAGCTTCCTATTCTGCGCAGACTGACTGCGGCTCCCTCTCTGTCTAGCCAAGGCAGCTTTTTCTACACCATGGCTACTTAGCAAAGATGTGCTGCTTTTGGAGAACCAACTGTGTCTTGCACGTTCTCATCTCAGTTTCAGTTTAAATTTGCACTCAGTAGACTCTTGGGTTGCCTGCTGACGTGGAGTAGACTGCATTCTGGTCAGCTATGCCTCAGAATCAGGAAGTTTAATGTGAGCATCACCTTGGACAGAATTAAATGGCGAATGCAGTAATGCCTGTCCACCCATCCCAAGGCCCGAGGAAAGGCAGAGTGGAGTTCAGTAGGACCTAGAGGGAGGAGCTTGTGCCCGTGTCCCTGGCCTAGTGTCTCTGCAGCCTGCCTTCCAGGCCCTCTGGATACACTTTCGTGCCCTATTTTTTTGCCCTTTCTTCTGTGAGCTTGAGCCAGGAGGAGCCAGCCAGCCCACTGAGACCAGCTGCCTGCAAAAGCTACCAGGGACTCTGGCTTTGTGGGCAAGGGGCAGGGAAGTCAGCATCCTGCTGATAGAACTTAATAGAGATTGAATGTACTTGAGAGTTGGAAATTCTTTTAATTTGGTTGGGTCATAAAAGGGCATGAGAAGCAGTGGAAAGCATCCCTGTAGTCTGAGGGACACCGTCTGCTTTCCTCACACTGGGGTCTCAGTGCCCTGAGCCTGTTCCCAGTTTCCTCTCTGGTGAGTAGGGTAAGTGGTTTCCTCACCCCTAAATAGCCTCCTCAGCAGAGGCAGAGCCTATGCAGAAAAATCCTCAATACTCCCCTCTGTCCAGCCTCCCCCCGTACCCAGATACAAACGGATGAGCAGGGCAAAGTGGGGCCTGGGACCAATGAATGTACTCAGAGCAGCGCGGCATGGTGTCATGTATGTGCTGCCTTTGGCCCTGGTTGTGTCAGAACAGCCTTTAGGTTTCTTTAAATGTCAGAACAGCCGTTAGGTTTCTTTAAATGCAGACCTCTGGGCTGCAGAGGGGCAGAGCTGGTCTTGCCTTTCAGTTGTCATTCCATTGTCCCCAGGCCTTCTGACTGACTTGAGGTGCAAGGCTGTTTTTCCCAGTTCTTCCTGGTGACCACAGAATGTCAGCTGGCTGGCTTAGGGGTCTGTTGAGAAGGGCAAGATCTGGGCTGTTAGGCTGAGTGTTGTGTTTAAAGGCAGCCAGAAGTCATCTTACCAGGGCAGCCCACACCTGCTTCCTGTGATCTTGGCCCTGGCAGGCAGGTTCATCCCATTAGCCCTAGAAGTCTTCTGGTTACTGTGACCCTATACCCCAAATCAGACGTAGGTCAGAAGACTGCAGAAGGAGGGTCATAGTGGGCCCTGTCCTTGAGCCTGGATAGCTGAGACGTTGTGAGGAGCCACAGGGACAGGAGCACAGGCTCTGTGGCTGGAGGCAGTTTCTGAGCTCTCCTGGGACATCAGCCTGGCTGACCAGGTCTTCATACTCCAGGGGACCCAGGGCCTCCTGAGCCTACCACCTTCCCCTTTAGCTCTTCCTTGACTTGATTCTGGCGTATGAAGTACAGACTTGTAGGTCCATATATGCTGCAGCCCGTACACAGTAATGTGTCTATGTCCGTGTAGCCCTTCATGACCTGGCCGAGTGTGTGTATGTACCTGTGTGTGTGCACGTGTGTAACATAGTCCATAGTTGGCAGTATCTGTATATAATACCTGACATTTATATGTGAGTGCACAATTAGTGCCCTGGCAGTTTTCTGTATTTTAAACTTGTTGCATCAAATTAGTTTTATTTTAGGGAATAGGGGGAAGAGGAGTGGGAGTGTAGGAAGACGGACTTTAGCAAGATCATTCTTTTAGGACTATTAGTTGTAGTTTCCCAGTAAGCCTTCATGATGCCCTTTTCAAATAAAAGTTAATGTTGTCACTACATGCCTGTCTATTTGATTTCTTTAAAGTAAATGTTTTTTCCAGATAAAAACAGAATCTGAAAATACCAACAGTGTACTGCTCACATTTAGTCACCCCACTGACCCTGACTATACCCACCTCAAAAAGGAGGTAGGGAAGGGTGCTACCCAGCTGGAAACCCAGGATTCCCAGCATGGGGGTGTCCTCAGGAGGGCCAGGGCCATTCTTCATTCTACATCATTTCCCATAACCCACATTGGCTTATGGGAATCTGGCCGCCTGACTCCCTTCACATCAGGCCTTCCCAGGATCCATTCCGCATTTTCTTTCATTGTGAACTCCCAGGCTTCAAAATACAGGGTATATGTATAAACACCATGTACTGTACTGTTTCCCTGCCAGCTTTGATGTGTGCTGTCCGCTAGTGTGTCTAACACAAGTGACAGACGTGTATATCTGTAGGTATCTGGGAATAGCTTGTGAACAAACTGTGTGGCTGCAAACCTGTGGCCCCAACATTGTGAAAACACCACAGGGAGACAAAAAGAAACAACACAGTTTCTGTTGTGCAGAGCTTGGAGCGTCCCTGAGAGGACAGAACAAGAGAAGTACACAGCAAGTGACTTGTCATCTAAGCCCGACAGCATGTTGTCCAGCGTGGAGGGCGCTGGCTGCAGAAACAAAATGAGTAGGGCAGCTGGAGAGATCACAACTTGCCCAAAGGAAGTGGAATTGAGCCCGGGCTCATACTGAAAGCAGGGAACATTGAGAATGGTGGCGGGGGTTGCGGGGAGGCAGAGGGTTCCAGCCAGCGAAGAAAAATGGGAGAGGAACTGAGTAGACTGTAGGCTTGAAGCACAGCCTTCTGGGAAACAGGCTTGATAAGGAGGTAAGCCTAGCTGCCAAGGTCCTATGTGCCATGCCATTTGGACCTGATGGAAAATTGGAGAGTGAAGTTACTATGTTCGCTCTGAGCGACGAAATGTACAAAAGCCAAATTTTTTTTTCCTGGTATTGAGGATTGAATCCAGTACCTCACACATGCTAGGCAAGTGCTCTGCTGCAGACCTGCTGTATCCCTCTTTTTTAAACCTTTCAGACAGGGTCTCACTAAGTTACCCAGGCTGGACTCAAACTTTCTATCCTCCTGCCTCGTCCTCCTTTGTAACAGAGATCACAACAGATTTTGTATTAATAGAAATTCGTGTGCACTGGTTGGAGAAGAGAACTGGAGACCAGCTGGTTAGAATGCGGCTACCATCAAGGCCTGAGCAGGGAGGAATGAGCGGGAAGGGGAGGGATGATGCTAGGCAACACGGGGAGGGCAGAGGTGGGATGCACCAAAGGCAGAAACAGCACCTCAGAGCTTGAGCCTGAGAGACTGCAAGAGGAATCTGTGTGTGTATAGTGTTATGTTTACACAGACAAGTATGTTTCCACAACATGTATGTAAGCGGGTGAGCTCACGTGTTTGAGGAAATCTGTGAAGAGCCAAAGTGGAACTGAACTGTCAGCTCTGACACTCAGCTTCTCAGTGATAAAGATGATCACAACCATTTTGTCCTGTAGCCCTCATAACCCTCATGCTAGGAAGGAAGGGGTAAAGGAAAAAACAATCTTGGAGAACTTCAGGGACTTGAGCCTGGATAGCAAAGCGCACGGTCAAAACTCAGATCCAGGGAGTCATAACCACAGCTTCTGCTTCCACAGCCCAGAGAACCTCCCTGGGGTGGGTCTGCCCGCCTGGCTCCCTGGGGCAAACGTGTAACAGTACTAAGGGCAGAAAATGGAGTCATCCCAGGAGCGCTGGCAAGGCCACCTCAGACCACCCTGAGGACCCACATACTGGGCGGGCTGGGGGCGTGGAGGGGCACGTTCCTCCTGCTCTATCTCCTTCTGAGATACGCTACACCACTTGGCCAAACGGAAACCGTTACGTTCCCTTCCACTAGACCTGGTCTTCGACAGCTGTGTATTTGCATTTCGTTCGCGGTCTACATTCAAGTCAGAGTCGGCTGCGAAATTTGACAGGCTTTATTTCCTAACTACAGGCAGCTTCAGTGACCAGAAGGCGATGGAGGGCTGGCGGGCAGGGGCTGCGGGCGGACTGCCTCTCGGGCGGGCGGGCGGGCAGGCCCGGGCCCGCGCCTCACTGGCCCTTCTTGTGGGCGTTCTTGATGATGGCGTTCTTGAACAGCGTCACCAGCGGCGTCTGGCTCTTCTCCGAGCTCATGAAGCCGCCGTAGCGCTTGTCCTTGCGCGGCGTGCCCCAGCGGAAGTGCTCCATGCGATAGGGCCCGTCGTCCTTCTTCTCGGCCGCGGCCGCCTCGCCGAGCTCCAGCTCGTCGGGGCCGGGCGCCGCCGCGGGCCGCTCCCCGGCCAGCTCCCTCTTGAACTCGAGCGGAAAGGCCTCGGCCGACTCGTCCTCCGCGCCGTTCGGGTACACCTTCACCGGGCGCCGCTTCTTGCCCACCGGCTTGCCCCAGCGGAAGTGCTCCATGGAGTAGGAGCGCTTGCCCTCGTGAGGGCCCGGCTCGGCGCCATCGCCGCGGAACTCAGGATCGCCAGCGGGCAGCGGGACGCGGCCTTCGCCCGCCGCAACCTCCTCTTCGCGCTTCCGGCTCGCACCGCCGCCGCCGCTGCTGTTCCGGCGGCCGAAGCGGTCCCAGCGGAAGTGGCCCATGACGTACTTCCGGGGGTTCTCTGTCAGCGGTTGCTCGTCGCCGTTCCCCGGAAACACAGGCGTCTCGGCCGAGAGGTCGGGTTTGCAGGCCCGGATGCACTCCTGGGGGAGAGCGCCAGCCGTAAGGAAGAGCAGCCCTCGGGTCGCCGCCCCTCTCTACCCCGCACAGCCCTCCCCACCTGCGATGTCTTGTCTCACCTCGACGCCAGCCTGCCCAGTATGTGGGCCCACCGATGTCATGTCATCTCTGTCTCACTTGCGGTTATCCCCCTGCATCCCTCTGGTGACTACCGCAATTACGCCTTCCCACTCCATGGTTCGCTCGTCTGTCCTTACCCGCCTTTGGGGAGCAGGATCTTACCATTATATGCCTGATATATAGGAAATGGTCCCAAAAGGGCAGTTGAGTGGTAGTTAATGACTTAATGACTACTGAGCACATCGATATGGTCCCGAAGAGTGATGCGGCTGAAATTTAGGGGAGAATCTGGGTAATAGAAGTCTGGCTTCGAGGGCTGTATTTTTCAACAGTGCTTCAATCTTACTCTGCTGCAAACTTACGCCATGCTTTATCCCAGCCCTGTCTCTGCACCATGTCTCAAAAACTTTCCTGTACCCACTGGAACCTTTTTCCTGATTCTTTTGAGTCTTTCTAGCTAATCTTATACTTTCCCCCAGGCAGTGAACTTTGGGACGATTATTCATGTCCCTTCACCTCATTGAGACAGATGCAAAACCGGAGTTTTTTTCATTGTACATGCCATGGAGCCTGTGTCTCTGGTCCCTGAGCCTAGAAGATTCAATTGTGGTAATACTGTATTTGCCTAGGAAAGTGATCCATAGGCTGCAGTTCAGTTACTTGGGAACCACAGAGGAGAAAACAGAAGGCTGCCACCACTATTGAGCTGGGAGTTTTCTAGTGCACATATTTAGAATTATTGAAACTGCAAAATGTTAACAGTAGAAAATTAAAACTATCTAGTTTAGACTTCCCTCCCCTGAACAGATAATGAGACAAGAGGCTCAAGGAGATAAAAGAGCCTTGTCAAGGCCCCCCTCGACTCACTGGTGACAGAAGTGGAACTAGAACCCATGGGCTCTGACTTGTCCAACGCTCCTTCCATGGTGAGCTCTCAGCAAGAGAGGCTGTGCAGTGAGTGTCTCAACTTAAAAGTCTCTTGGGTCTATCTACAGAATTCAATAAAATTCCCTGGGCTCTTTTATTCTTTTTTATATGATACATGAAAACAGCTCCATGTCTTTGAGGAACTCTCTTCCTTTACTTTAACTCAGTTTCTCTGTTTCCAAAACACTCAAGATATAGTGTGGGCATTTCACCCTCCCTTGGCAGACCCTAGGCATGCGTACACACACGCGCGTGCGCGCGCACACACACACACACACACACACACACACACACACACACGCAGTGTCTGAAGGGAGCACCAGCCCAGCACACTTCTGGAAAGACTGCAGAAAAGCTTGTCGGAAGGTCATTACTCCAGGAAAAGCATTAGATATTTGTCACCAGTACCAAAAGCTGGTACCTTGGTCTTTCCTCCTTCTTCTAAAGATGTTCATGGATATACCTAGCTGTTTTTGTAACTGGTAGTAGATAAAAGAAAATATATGGAATTAAAATAGTAAGTGATATGAGGCTATTTAAAGATGAATGATTTGCACTTCGGAGGCTGAGGCAGGAGAATCATTGTGAATTTGAGACCAGCCTGGGCTACAAAGTGAGCTCAAGGGCCACCTGAACTGCATAGAGAAACCCTGTCTCAAAAAGACAAAAAAAATTATTTGGGGGCTAAAAGATTAAAGACATAGGATCAGTTGATGGAGCAGTTGTTGTCATGGTGCTATCTCTAAATTTGGTAAGTAGTGTGGGATCTCCCTAGAAGACAGGGCAGGGAGCAAGGCTAGTAATCAGAAGCTGTGGACTAGATCATTCTCCATGAAGCTGCTGTTTTTCCTCCCTCTCTTTGCCTCCACCCCCACTCTCTCTCTCTCTCTCTCTCTCTCCCCCATTTTCCCCCTCTCTCTCCTTGAGACAGGGCCTCATTTCATAGTCCAGGCTGGCTTTGAACTCACTGTGTAGCCCAGGCTGACCTCAAACTCTCCGTGATCCTCTTGTCTCAGCCTCCCAAGTGCTGGGATTACAGAAGTGCAACACCACACCCAGCCTTTGCTTCCCCTCATTGGCCCAATTTTGACTTCACAGCAGAGTTCTGCTTGTGCCCTGGGTTGTGTCACCCCCAGTTAATGGAAATTAATTTCCTCTTACCTGCTCCCCTTTCTTTTGAGCTATCCCAGCCCCAGTCCCACCTGATGCCCAAACCAGGGCAGCCCACGTACCAGCAGGTTTCTTTCTGTGGTGAGGTCCTGACACTGGCTGCTTTCCAGGCACCAGCCGCACACTTCCATGGAGGCCTGAAGTAGCAAGGCCAGCAGCAGGGCCCCAGAGCAGCTGTAGCACAATCTCGGCATCTTCCAGGTGGCAGGCTGAGGCTCTGCAGAGGCAAACAAGATTGGTGGGACCCCTGCAAGGAGTAGAACAATGTTGGATATGCACCAGGAAGGACTGCAAGCCAACAGCAACAATGCTTGCTTATGGAGTCCAAGGCTTTTTGAGGTCAGGAGCAGCGCTGAGAAGATGAGAGATGTGCAAGGTGGAGCTGTGGGGAGGAGAGGAATGGGACCTGAGAAAACTATGACCATTTTCCCTTATCTCTGTTAAAACCAGACCCCTAAAGAGGCTAGAAGTGGAAGCTATTTGGGGGAAATTGCATGATCCAGCCATTCATTTGAGAGATGGAGAATCTGAAGCCCACAAGAAACAACTACGTTTATATTCAAAACACAGTAAGACTAAATTCTGCTTTCAGCACAGAGCTTTCTTATTTCACTGCCTCCATGAGGCTGTGGTCCTAACACTGCAGTTCTAAGAGGTGAGAATAACTTGAGAAAGACAAAGGACTCCAAAATTCCTGCTCGATATGGTCATTTCCCCTCTTCGTCTGCCAGCATCATTCCTCTGAAACACCATTTCCCATGAATATTAGAACTGCATAAAGGTGCTTAAAACTCCAGGCCCATTTGTCAAAGCTTCAAACAATCTGATGTCCTGTGCAGTCTCTTGGGTGATCACAATTGCCTAGACTGTAGTAATTTGGAAGAGGCTTAGCTTTAAAGCCAATTCGCTTAAAACTACCTCCTTCTGGACACTATATATTAGACCTCTTCTTCCCTGAGTCTCTCCCTTATATTCTGAAATAGGTGGGCTTAAAGAGGATGTAGGTGTTGAGGGGGAAACATGTACAGTCAGATGGGAAGGGAGTTAACCTCCAGTGTGAATGGCCATAGGAGATACTATGGAAAAATCCAGGGAGTCACTTTTGGGAAGATGCAGAGATCAAGAGGTTAGGAGGAAATAAGAGAGGAGCATCCAGGGTCCCTTTGGCTCCTGGTGCCCAGCCGTGTCCCCAACACTGCTAGATCTTGTGTTGCTATGTCCTCCTCACCCAGATGGACCCAGAAGCCATGCCATCGTCTGTAATCAGCTCACCACTGACTGCAGTCATTTTGGATTTCAGAAGATCTTTTCCACCCACTGTTAGAAAGAGATCTAATTAGATGAGAAAAGTATTCATAACTAAGGTGTGGATGACTTAAGTGTCTTGTCATTCCTAATGAACATTTACACTTTAAAATCAATTTGCCTAAAAGAAATCTCAGAGGGCAAGGGAAGTAAAAAGGATCAGGAAACCATATGTATATGTACCAATTATACAAATGTAACTAATTTACAAAGAAGTCAGGAAAAATCTCTCCTCTGGAGAGATGTGGGCCAGATCTTTCTTAGAGAGGGTGGATTTGAACATGAAAAAGTCCTCCATGCCCTCACTGTCCACTTCAGAAAACCAGTCCCTCTCTCTGCCACACCCTCCCCATTCCCCAAGAGCTGGTCCACCTGGGGCTCTTTTGTGAAAGCGGCCCGGCTTGGGCTGAGCATTTTCGCAGCAGCCATTAGATGGCGCTGGCAGCCAGAGAGCTCGCCCAGCAACCCCTCTGCTAAGGGGACACCTGAAAAAGCTTTGGTCAGCGAATGTTGCTGTTCCTCCTGACCGAGGACGGGCTCCTCCGGGTGTAGCTTGTGACTGCTCCAGTTCAGGCAGGCAACCTGAACTTGGTGAACAAGCCGATTAGATCCAAGCGCTGAATCAAGCAGCACATACAGGTCAGAATTAGATCCAGTCAACAGGAGAAGCAGGAAAATGGTAGATAATATAGCATATTAGTAGAGAAAAACCATACAGATCCAACAGTCTACTCAACTCTGCGTGTGTGTGTGTGTGTGTGTGTGTGTGTGTGTGTGTGTGTGTGATTGAGCCCAGGGCCTTCACACTGAGCTACATCCCCAGAGCTTTTTAATTTTTAAGTTTGAGACAAGGTCTCAGTCACTCAGTTGCTCAGGCTGGGCTTGAACTTGCAGTTCTCCTGCCTCACCCTCCCAGAGTGCAGAGGTGATGCTACCACACTCAGCCCCTCAACTGTATTTTAATTCTCAAAGCTGGCCATTCTGGAATGACTTCCATTTTCTAAAGGCCTCATCATGATTTCAGGTTTTTCCTGAAAAGCCCTCAGAGAGTATTTCCTCTCCTTCTGCCACGCTGGCCATGTTGTACAACATAGTAATATTCTTATCCCCACCCCTAGCACCTAGTCTATTTGTAAAAAGTTAGATGGTTTCATGAAAGCAACTTGCCTTGTTTGTTTTGTGTATTTTCCATCCTCTTTTGTTTTTTTGAGACCGTGTCTCACTGTATAGCTCAGGCTGCCCCTGAACTCACTGCGTAACCTAGGCTGGCCTCAAACTTGCAGAGGTCCTCCCACCTTAGCCTCCTGAATGCTGGAATTACAGGCGTGCACCTCCCTGCTTGGCTTTTCCATCTTTCTATAATAAATATTATCTCATGTGTGTCTTTTTTGGAGAGAGAGAGAGACAGAGAGAGGGTCTTTCTATGTGATTCAGGCTGGTCCTAAACTTACTATGTAGCCCAGACTGGCCTTCAACTCCTGGTGATCATCCTGCCTCAGCCTCCAAAGTGCTGGAATTATAGGCGTGCACTGTCACACCCAGCCCTTGTTTATGCCATTTTTTAAAGGCCATGGAGTAGTGAGGGAGATGCCACATGTACTTTTTTTTGTAAGTAGAGAGTATAATAATCCAATAATTGAAAGCCCTGGAAAATAGAAATTTACAATTTATTAATCTTGACATTAACTTTATAATAGAACTACACTAATTAGGACTTCATATGGGTGGGTCTCTTAACTAAATAAGATGTTATTGCAAAACTGCATCGACTGTGCCCTTCTGTAAAGATTAGAGGAGCAGAGATGCAGCTTTATCCTTGCACAGTAATGGACATTCGTCAAGCTCTATAACAAAAGTGTCAAAGAAATATAAAGCCATTCAGTGAGCTCTGATCTCTGCATACCATAAATTGGTGAAACAAATGCACACACTTATTTCCCTTGGCTCCTTCCAGCCATTCTGTGAAAACCATCCCTGCCCCGGTTATACATGAAGAGTTTGGAGAATCCAGACCCTCCTAGATTGGCCCACCAACGTTGGAAACGTCCCCTCCACTAGTGTCCGATAGTTCGAAGAGCTGCAGCCCAGGGTGGGATGAACCCACCCTGCGGCCCCTTCCGAAGCATCCTACACTAGACGCGGTGGTTCACGGTTTCAGGACCGCGGACAGCTCCCGCCGGTCACCTGTCTTTAACCCCACCTAACTCTTGGAGAGGAGGGACTCAGCTGTCTTCTAGTTGACCCCAGAGTGGGGTAATCATCGTAGAGCATCGGCCTCGGTGCTAAAGGCGGGCAGGGAAATGAGGATTCAGGGGTCTAAATTTTTAAAGTCTGTAATGCAACGAGTTAATTGTGACAGCCTTTTCTTTCCCGCCCCATTTTCAGTATTACTTAGCACCACAGTATATGGTATCTTACTTTGAAGAACTGACATAGATCCAGAAAATAGGAAAAGAGAGAAATCTCAGGAACCTCTCCTAAGACCTCCCCAGAGGGCGTGGGAAGTCTCCAGGGGTCCTAGCTCCCCCTCCCCTGGTTTCCCCACCCGAGCGCCAGGACCCTCCATGGCCAGGAAGCCTCCATCCCCGGGAGCGAAGCCTGCAGCTTTGCAGCCGTTCGCCCACCGTCCAGCCTCTGTGCTCAGGGTTCAGTCAGCCCAGGGAGTTTACAAAGAACTCCGGCCTGCTGCACTCAGTCCTCTTTCGGGACTGGTGGGGCACCGCGAGGCCGGGCAGGTGGTCTGGGGAAGAGCGCGGGTCCGCCCTGCTGCGCCCTTACCTGTCCTGGGGCTGCTGCTGTCTGGGGAGCAGGACGCTCGCGGCCTCTGTTGTCCCTTCTCTTTCCCACGCGCTCCTCCTTCGCAGCCGCTGGTCTCTGTCGCTCTCCAGGGTCCTTATATACCTACAGGACTGGTCGTGACCTTCCTGGCAGCGCTTCTGCTGCGCAAAAGCAACTCCGTGGCCAAGGGAAGGGGGGCCGTGGGCACGGGAGGGGGCTTCCAGGTAGGGGCTGCGCGCAAGCAGGCGTCCTGGACAGCGGAGGCTGGCATTAGCACTGTCCTGCTGAAGGGCGCACCTGGCAGCTGCTGGTCAGGAAGAACTTAATTAAAGATGGTGTTTTGTGTCCACTTAGGTCGGATAGAGGCTTAGCATCCCGGTGTGGGGCAGGCGTAGCGCGCCTCTGAGGTTGTTGAGGAGAGAATGACATTACCTGTGTGCGTGCTGGAGCTGCCACCTGCCTGTCTGGCATTTGGAGGTAAATATCACCCCAAAGGGGGTGCATTTCTTATGTTTCTGATTTGTCCAATGTTTTAAAATGGTGATATCATGAGGAATCGCGTCTCTCTCTCTCTTTGTTCAACTTTTGGGGAGGAGGGAAGGAGCAGAGGTAAAGAATCACTCTCCTGGGTCCCGGGACAGGTTGCTTCTTAGGGTGGGAGGTGAATTGCACTGCCCCCAGCCTGCTCCCTCAGGCTTGCCCAGAGTAGACTCCTTCCTATGACCTGAACTCCAAGCAAAATGTCCTGTGAATCCTGGGCCATTAACTGGAAGGGGTGGCACTCTGTGAAGAACAGCTGAAGTCCTCTTCCTGTGACCTTTGATCCCTCCCTGTGGCCATGAACTGGCAGAATGGTCTGGAGGCCTTCCATCTTCCTTGGACACCTGGCCTTACCCTGGACTCTGGCTTGACACTAGGCTCAAACGTCAGGACAGGGAACAGAGAACAGCACTGAAACCCAGACAGGGAGAATCTACTGAACCTGGATGAAGAAGCAAAACCACACTGTAAGGAGTTGCGGGCGTGGTGGCACACACCTATAATCCCAGCACTTGGGAAACTGAGGCAGGAGGATTGCAGCCCTTTGCTGTTTTTTCAGTGTCAAACCTACTGTGCCTTCCTAGGTTAACCCCTGTTTGATTACATGTGTTGTCTTTCTGTGGCACTGAAAGAACTTTGCTAATATTTTATTTCAGACTTTTTGCTTCTACATTCATGAGATTAGCCTGTAATTTTCCTTACTTGTGGAATTCCTGCCAGATTTTGGTATCACAATTATGCTGTCCTCATTAAGCAAGTTGGAAATCCCTGCCTGCATTTTTCAAAGGCAGCTGAATTTGTGTACAGTGATATGACTTCTTCCTTACATGTTTGAGATTATACATCGGTGATGCCATCTGGATATTTAGGTTGCTTGGTGAACAGTTTTTAATTGTAGATTCAATGTCATAAATAGCACAATTCTTATTGTCTATTTCCCCTTGTGTCAATTAAAATACATATTTCTAGGAATTTGTTAATTTCGTCAAACTTTAATTTATTGGCTCAAAATTATATCTTCTTAGCATCTAAGGAATCTGTAGTTATGGTTCTTTCTCACTTCTGATAGTGGTAATTTATATCTTCTCTTTTAAAATTAGTTTTCTTAGTGGTTTATCAATTTTAGTAGTCTTTTATAAGAATCAGATTTTCTAAGAATTTTATAAGAATTTCCTCTATTGTGTACACACTTCTATTTTTTAAATTTCTACTCTTATTATTTCTTGCCTTCTACATTTCATGGATTTAATTAGCTACACTTTTTCTTTATGCTTGTGTTGAACATGAAATAACTGTTTACTTGGATTATTGATATTCAGTCTTTATTTCTGTAATATATAGATACAGCCATAAAGTTCTGATATGCCTCAGGTTTTCATATACCATATTTTCAATGTCATTTAGTTGAAATAACTTCTTACTTTAATTGAGATGTCTTCTTTGACCTATGGATTACTGAGAAATATTCCATTAACTTCCAAACATTTGGAATTTTGTAGATGTGTTTTGACTTTTTTAGTTTTTTTTGTTTGTTTTTGTCTTTTTGAGACAGGGTTTTGCTATGCAGTTCAGGCTGGTCTTGAACTCACTTTGCTTTAGATATGTTTTGGAAGTAATTTCTAGCTCAGTTTCCCTTGAATCAGAGAATGTGTTTGATGTCAGCCCTTAGAAATTTTTCAAGGCTTGCATAATAAATGAACCTATAGGCCACGGTCATCAGTGTCCCCTGTGCACTTGGAGAGAATATGTATCCTGCGGTTGCTCAAACTTTCTGTGTCATTTTCATACCTATATCCTTTCTAATTATTTGCCATCTTATTCTAATAGTGAGAGAGAGATGCTCCATTATTGTTTTAATAAATGGCAATTTAATCAAATGTAAATTTGAGTGCATAATACCAAATGGAAAGTAGCTGAACCACACAGAGAAAACAAGGCTTTTCATAGCTTCAAATCCAGGTGTTTCATTATTTTTGCAGATTTACTTATTTCTTCCGTTGGTCCTGACGTAAAACAAGACCACTCTTTCTAGAAGTCTAAGGATGACTGAGAGGCAGTAGCGGAGGGCAGTGCAGGATAAAAGAGAAAGATAGCCAAGGGGGCTCAAGCCAGGGGCATGCTGGGAGGAAGAATCCAGCAAAGGGGAGAAAACTCATGCTGCAGATGCGGGTGAGAAGAGCCAAATACTCCAAATCTTAAGCAACTCAGAGATTGGATGCCCAGGAAAAATCTCCCCCTTGAACAATGGGAACCTCCTTCTGCCATAACAGAATGAAGCAAGGTGAGGAGGTGCAGACACAGGTAGACTGGTGGGATGAAGCAGAGGAAGTGCAGCGATCCAGCTGTGTCAACTTTGGGCTGCAGGTCCACTGCCTGGGGTGCTTCTCACTGGCTCCTGGACCCATTCTCTGGGCTCCTGCTCCCTTCTCTGTGATCTTTCCTTTCCCATAACAGTCAGAATTTGCAGCTGAGTAGTCTCCTTGCTTGTCTCCTGCCTGTAGTATTTCAGGAGTTCAAAATACCTGTTTGTTTTGTACTTGGGCTTAACCATTACCTGCCATAGGTACTCCATGGGGTAGGATGCATGATGCTCTCCTGCCTGGCCCCTGGTTAGCCCTACACAAGTGCCAGCCCCTATCCTCCATGTCATCGAGTGCTGGCAGGAGGGAGGCAGGGAAGGAAAGAAGAAATGAGGAAGACAGGAGGG